>NC_052157.1:5910636-6043087 GCF_902713615.1 Scyliorhinus canicula | reverse complement strand
TGTTCAATTCACCAAACAAGCACGTCTTTCAGATCAACCCCATAACTTGTGGAGGAAACTCGGAGCACCCGAGGAAACCCACGCAGACACGGGGAAAACGTGCAGACTCTGCACAGACAGTGACCCAAGCCGGGAATCGAACCTGGGACCCTGGAGCTGTGAAGCAACAGTGCTAACCACTGTGCTATCGTGCCAACATGGGGAAACAGCAATGGCAAAATAATCCCATGAAGCCATATTTTTCTCCATTATAACAGTGACAATGCTTAAAAATGGAATCGGTTGAAAAAGTGCTTTGGGATGTTGTACTTAAAGTTCTGAAAAGTGCTATATAATTGCAAATCTTGCTTTCCTTCCTGTCATGAGAATGAATGAACTTCCAGTGATGCCACAAAGTTATTGGGTCACCGGGTGGCAGCACCTTTAATAGATGTTGAGATTCTGCGACTGGCAGCCAGTAATAGAGATGGGAAGCTTGAGTTATTTTAACATTGCAGATTGAATTTCCAAAACCATATTAAGACACTGGAACTCAGTTCCTACCCAGGAGACAAAGAGTTAAATACTATTAGATAATTGCACCCGCAAATAAACCCAGCACAGCCACGTTGTGTCACATTTCTTACACTTGAATGCTAATTTTATTGCAGACAGAACCATAGAATTCCTACACTGCAGAATGAGACCATTCGGCCCTTGGGGTCTGCACTGACCCTCTGAAAGAGCACCCTACACGCCACCTAACCCGCACATACTTGGACACTAAGGTTCAATTTTAGCATGGCCAATCCACCTAATCTGTACATCTTTGGACTGTGGGAGGAAACAGGAGCACCCGGAGGAAACTCACGCAGACACGGGGAGAAGGTACAAACTCCACACAGACAGTTGTACAAGGCTGGAATTGAACCCCGGCACTGTGAGGCAGCAGTGCTAACCACTGTACCACCCTGCAGCCCGGTAAATAGCAGCAAGTTTCAACAAGTGACTTAATCTGTTTCATTCAATGGATTAAAGGGCTTTCGTAGAGTTGAAACATTGTTTCTTCGATTTAGAAAGAGCTGAATTTCAATAGTAATTTATTTTGAACACCTGCAGATATTTACATTCTAGCTGAAAGAAAGGGAGCAGAAAATAGCCTTGTGTTTCCAGAGCCCTATTTCTTAGGGCTGATGGATTGGAGACGTAAATCCACTCTGCAGCACGAGCTAAATATAGGTGAGAAGCTGATAAAAGAAGTACGGGAAAAGCACAGCAGGACTGAAAAGATGGGCTCATGTTATCGGAGCTGAGAGGTTATAACTATCAGAAAGGCCGAACAGCCTGGGGCACTTACCACTAAGAAGGAGAAAGCTGAGGGGTAACCTGATAGAGGGCTTTAAGGTTATGAAAAGAGTTTTAGAGGGTAGACGTGGAGAAGGTGTTTTCAGTTTTGATCAAAACCTGGCCATAAATATTAGATGATTACTAATAAATCCAATTGGAAATGGAGCCAGTGAGTGTCCAGAATATGGAACCCACCAACCCAGGCAGGGGTGAGACAAATAACACAAATGGATTGGAGCAGCTAAACACATGAGGGAGAAAGGAATAGAAGGATATGTTGATGGAGTTACAAGAAGGATAATAAGGAGGATGTGCAGTATAAATGATGTTATGGACTCGTTGACTGTAGGCCTGTTTCTGTACTGTAAATACCATGGTAGCATAGTGGTCAGCACTGTTGCTTCACAGCTCCAGGGTCCCAGGTTCAATTCCCGGCTTGGGTCACTGTCTGTGCGGAGTCTGCACGTTCTCCCCGTGTCTGTGTGGGTTTCCTCCGGGTGCTCTGGTTTCCTCCCACAGTCCAAAGATGTGCAGGTTAGGTGGATTGGCCATGCTAAATTGCCCTTAGTGTACAAAAAATGTTAAGTGGGGGTTACTGGGATAGGGTAGATCATAGAATGCAGAAGGAGGCCATTTGGACCATCAAGTCTGCACCATCCCATTTAAGCCCTCACTTATCCCTAGCCCCATAACAGATGCAGAACATGTAGACTCTGCACAGACAGTGACCCAGCAGGGAATCGAACTTGCGACCCTGGCGCTGTGAAGCCACAGCGCCAGCCATATGTGCTGCCTACAGTCGATACATGGGCTTCAGTAGGGTGTCTTTGTAAGGGCCAGTACAGACTTGATGGGCTGAATGGCCTCCTTCTGCACTGTAAATTCTATGATTCGACGATGTAACATTATGTAATACCTTGGGATGCTGTCCAGCATTGTTCATCTATTTTTAGATTTTAAATTTTTTTTTTAGAATACCCAATTGTTTTTTTTCTAATAAAGGGGCAATTTAGCATGGCCAATCCACCTACGCTGCACATCATTTTGGATTGTGGGGGTGAGACCCAGGCAGACACGGGGTACTGCGTGTACCCCACAGACAATGATCCGGGGCCGGGATCGAACCCGGGTCCTCAGTGCCGTGCGGCAGCTGCGCTAACCACTGCGCCACCGTGCTGCCCTATTTGTAGAATTTAAAGCTTGTTATACATTCAAAATCATGAAAGGTTTTGACAGGGTGAATAAGGATAAACTGTTTCTAGTGGATAAAAGTTCAAGGACTAGAGAACACGGATTAAGGACGATTGCTGAAGGAATCAGAGGCAACATGAACGTTTTGCACAGTGAATTCTTGTGATCTGGAATGTGCTATCCAATAGGCTGTGGAAGCAGATTTGATCATAAGCTTCAAAAGAGAATTGGGTAAATAGTTGAAAGGGAAAACATATACAGCGATGTGGGGAAAGAGCAGTGAATTAGGATTAGTTGGTAGCTCTGTCAAAGACCTGACACTGGCTTTTTAAATTCATTCTTGGGATGTGGGCGCGCTGGGCCCATCCCTAATTGCCCTCGAACTGAGTGGTTGCTCGGCCATTTCAGAGGGGGACAGTTCAGAGTCAACCACATTGCTGTGGGTCAGGAGTCACATGTAGGCCAGAACCGGGTAAGGACGGCAGATTTCCTCCCCTGAAGGACATTAGTGAACCTGATGGCTTTTTATGACAACCAGCAATGGTTTCATGGTCATCATTGGACTTTTAATTCCAGGCTAATGGGCTCAATGGCCTCCTTTTGCATTGTATCATCCTGTAACTTTATGACTCTATTACCTGCCTTGTAAAGCTTCCAGTTGTCTCTTGGTGACTGGAGGTATCTGGCCTTCACGCTACGCAAAGGATACCTCTTATAAAGATATAGACAGAAAATTACTACAAATTGTGGAAGTCAAATTTTGGGACACAGATTCAAGTGGCAAGTTTAAGATTAACTTCAGGAACATCTTCACATTAGGTTTTCCAACTCTCCAGCATTGTCCTGGAGTCTTAGAAACTTAAAGATTAGTCTCCTGGGCAGCACGGTGGCACAGTGGTTAGCACTGCTGCCTCACGGCGCCAAGGTCCCAGGTTCGATCCCGGCTCTGGGTCACTGTCCGTGTGGAGTTTGTGCATTCTCCCCGTGTCTGCGTGGGTTTCTCCCGCACAACCCAAAGATGTGCAGGGTAGGTGGATTGGCCACGCTAAATTACCCCTTAATTGGAAAAAATGAATTGGGCACTCTAAATTTATATTTAAAAAAAAGATTAGTCCCTTAAAAGCTGCTGTGAGCAAAAGAAACGAGAAGAATCATAAGGGCAGCAAAATCACTTTTGATTCTTAGTTATAAAAATATTAGAGATGGGGGAATAAAGGCTGTTTGACCGGGTGGGGTAGCTGGAAGTGGGATTTCATGAGATGCCAATCCTATTTCACGGAATAATGAGAACATGGAAGAGAGAACAAAGAAGGCAAACTCTGTGGAAATGCTTAAGGAAAAAATGGATGATGCAATGGGGATTTCAGGGTTTTTATTTGGATGGATGAAGAAAGTTAAGCCTAGTGATGCTCTTCATTCAATGTTCATATTTAATATTGGCCATGATTTCAGGTGGGGCGTGCTCCTCGCCACTTATTCAGAAGGTCGTGGGTTCAATTCCTACACCAGAGACTTGATCCCATAATCCATACAGGCACTCCTGGTGCCAGTACTGAGGGAGTGCTGCACTATTAGATGTGACGCTGAGCCACTCTCATGTTGTGCAAAAGATCCCATGGTACTCTATTGAGGAGGAGCAAGGGTGTCCTGGCCAATATTTTAACGCTCAATCAACTTTAGAAAATAAATTTAGAGTACCCAATTATTGTTTTTTCCGATTGAGGGGCAGTTTAGCGTGGCCAATCCACCTAACCTGCACATCTTTGGGTTGTGGGGGGTGAAACCCACGCAGACACGGAGAGAATGTGCAAACTCCACACGGACAGTGACCCAGGAACGGGATCGCACCTGGGCCCTCAGCGCCGTAGGCAGCAGTGCTAACCACTGCGTCACCGTGCCGCCCAATGCTCAACCAACTTAATTGGAAAAAAATGTGGTCATTGTTGCATTGCTGTTGGTGGGATCTTGCAATGCATAAATTGTTTGCTGTCTTTCCTCCTTGTATCCTACATTGCAACAGTGACTGCGGTTGAGAAGTACTTCATTGGCTGTGAGGTGTTTTGAGATCATGAAAAGTGCTAAATGCAAGTTCCTTCTTTAAGATCCTGTGAGAAATAGTCAGCAAATCCTTCACTCCTGATCCTACTCTCCCTCACCCTTTTTATTCAAATCTGATGCTGTAACAAAGCTTCTGCTTTCTGTCCCGTCCCCAGTGAATGGTTCACACCCTGATTCCTTTACTTTTCCAGATGTTGACGGCTATTTTGTGTGTTTAGAAAGCTTCCAATTGTAACTTTTCCATTGTCACTTTAACTGATTCTCAGCTTTTACTTTTTTGCATTTCTGATCAAACGACTGCTGATGTCTTCATTGTACCAACAAGGAGGGAATGAAGATGGTCTTGTGGAGTGAAGGGTAGCTTTGCGCAGCATTATTTTGGCATGCGCAGGGTACGGTTTGGAACTTACTCAAGCCTGTGAATCTCGCACAAGCTGCAGTTCCTGATCCAATTATGGCTTCAGCAGAAATCTTGGAGCATTGTTGGACTGGCTCCAGCTCAATGAAATGTGTCTCTGGGGCCAATATAGCTCGCCTTGTGTTTAGCGTATAAGTCGGGCTGCTGACACCTACCCTCCTCTGTGTGAGTTCAACAGCAGATTGGATGTGACAAGGTGCTTTGTGAAGCTGAGAATCAGTTAAAGTGACAATGGGCCGTTAAACTATTTTTGCTAAACAAAAATGAAAACTTGCATTTGGATTGGATTTTTCACGACCTCACCATGCCCCCAAAGCATCTTCTGGCAAATTACACACAAACATCTGAAGTGTAGTCACTTCTGTAATGTAGGAGAAGCAGCAGCCAATCTACACACAGCGCACTCCCACAAAGAGCATTGAGATAAGGGTCAGATGGTGTGTTTCAGTGATGTCGCTTGAATAGGTCTTAATGAGAGGCTAGAGGCAACACAGGATGGGGCTCAAATCCAGAAAGGATGCAAGGTGGGTCGTTGAAATAGTCGAGTCTAAAAGTAATAAGGCATGGGGCTGGATTCTCTGCCCCGCCGTGCCACATTTCTGCCCCGCCCACCGGCAGGATTCTCCATTATGCCGGCGGTCTGTGGGGCAGCCCTCACGCCGTCGGGAAACCCCGGGCCACCGGCAAAAATGTAGAATCCCGCCGGCGGAGAATCCCACCCATGATTGAGAAAAGTCAAATGCATTACCCTGATTTAATAACGATCTTTATTAGTGTCACAATTAGGCTTACATTAACACTGCAATGAAGTTACTGTGAAAATTCCCTCATCGCCACATTCCGGCGCCTGTTCGGGTACACAGAGGGGGAATTCAGAATGTCCAATTCACCTAACAGCACATCTTTCAGGACTTGTAGGAGGAAACCGGAGGAACCCACGCAGACACGGGGAGAACGTGCAGACTCCGCACAGACAGTGACCCAAGCCGGGATCAATCCGGGTCCCTGGCGTTGTGAAGCCACCGTGCTAACCGATTTGTAATAAGAATTGAAAAATTCTAGAAGTATCAACAGATCAGGCCCGGGGGGGGGGGGGGGGGGGGGGGGGGGGGGGGGGGGATGCTGTCTTTGGCATGACTGGAAGATCCCGCTGTTGGGAAGAGCTGGAAAATTCCACCCGTGATTCTATTTCAAAAGCAATTAAAGCTGCCTCTCTTTGAGATGGCTCTCAGTACACGTTGTACATTTGCAACATATAGCATTCCACAAAGTATTTGGAAAACAGAAAGAGGCCATTCGGCCCAACTAGTCCATGCTGATGCACTCCACCCGAGTCTCCTCTCACCCCCTTCACTTCACCCCGTTAACATACCCTTCTATTGTTTTCCCTCATATTTTATCAAGCATTCCCATAAACAAATCTACGTTATCTATCTTAACTGTTCATTGTGGTAACAACCTTCACGTTCTAATCACTCCCTGGAGAAAGAAGTTTCTCCTGAACTTTTTATTAAACTATTAGTGACTGTCTTTCATTTATGGCCCTGGATTTGATCCCCTCATGTTGGGTCTACCCCCTTGAATCCGAGTCTTGAAGACCTCCATCAGCTCAGTCAACTCTCAGTCTTCCCTTTTCTAGAGAAAAGAGCCCCAACCTGCTCAATTCTTCCCAATTCCAGTAATATCCTTGCAAATTCTTTGTGCACTTTCTCCAGTTTCTCTGTGTTCTTTTAATGATATTTTCACTCCCTAAATGCTGAAATAGAGGCATGGGATCAGATAAGCCCAGATCATCCATTGTCTGTCGACTGATCTGAGTGTAACCTCAACACCACATTCCTGGCAACCCCTGACAACCTTTCACTCCCTTGTTAATCAAGGATCTATCAAACCCTGCCTTAAAATATTCAAGACCTTGCTTCCACTGCCTTTGAAGAATGAGAATTCCAGACACTCAAAACCCTCGGAGGACAGAGTTCTCCTCAGCTCTGTCTTATCTGGGCGACCCCTTATTTTTAATCAGTGACCCCTAGTTCTAGATTCTATCACAAAAGGAAACTTCCCCTCCACATCCATCCCGTCGAAACGTCTCAGGATCGTACTCTTCTAAACGCCAGTGAACACAAGCCTGGCTTCTCCAACCTTTCCTCAGAAGACAACCCACCCATTCCTACTCGTAAACCTTCTCTGAACTGTTTCTAACGCAGTTACATGCTGAAATAAGGAGACCAATACTGTGCACACTACGAGCCTTTGTGATTCATGCACTAGGGCACCCAGATCCCTCTGCATCTCAGGCCTCTGTAATCTCCCAGCATTTAGATAGTAATTCTTCCTGCTAATATGAGCAATTTCGCATTTTCCCACATTATACTCCATTTGCCAGGGGTGTAATGCTACTGCTTGCCGATTAAGTGCTCCGACCTGCGGGGAAACTGGAATCATTCTCACTGGTGCGAGGAGCAACTCAGAAACGATTTTACCCAGGATTGGGTTTTCAGTGCCATTCAATGGCACACGGGCGTTCACGCTGGACATGAGATGGGTGGGGCCTCATCTCGTTGACAGGTCCTGCTGCTCAGATGTTAAGGGCACACTGATATCAGAATTCTGCTTCAGACCCCACGCATTGCTGGAAAGGCTCTCTCCCACCCTAATCGCTGGCAAGGCCTCCCCCCCCTGCCTTCAGCAACCTCCCCAGTCCTCACCTTCAGCCTCGCCATGATCTACCCCCCCCCCCCCCCCCCCCCATATCTCCCTCGTCTGGGGCTGGTTTAGCTCACTGGGATAAATCGCTGGCTTTTAAAGCAGGCCAGCAGCACGGTTCGATTCCTGTACCAGCCTCCCCGGACAGGCGCCGGAATCATTGAAGCCTACTCGTGACAATAAGCATTTTCATTTTCATTTCCCCCATTCCCCTTGGCAGTGCCAACCTGGCAGCTTGCATTCCGAGGGTGGCAAGTGAGTACCGCTTTTAAAAATGCCTTCAGGATACCGAGATGGGCATCAGGGGGACTTGTGCTGTTAGGCGTCTTTCCTGCAGCCTTTAAAGTCAGTCAGTATCTAAAAATTAACGTTCTCTGACAATAAAGTGAAAATCTCCCAATCTGCACTCCAAACCCTTTAAACAGTCTGTCAGTTTAGCCAAGTTCAAAGATCTGGTGAGATGAAGGTAAACATAATCCCTTTAATGTGTGGAAACCTTTTGAAAGTCATTTTCTCACAGTTAATTTCATTGCTCTTTAAAGTTTTGAAGCCCGATTTCTATGCCCGAGAAGGCTAAAGCTTGAACTCGCATTGTTTACATTTAATTTCACATACCATTGCCACTTCAAGGCATGCGAATGACAGGGATGGGGCAGTACCAAGCCTCTTCTAGAAGCACTTGAGAACAAAGAGACAACCTCATAAAAAGAACTGCGGTTAGAAAACCACCTGCTCCCTTGAGTTAATGGAGTCCTTCTGAGCTATAAAAATAAACAATCTGAATCATCCCTTGAAACTGCCTCGACCCGTCAATCAAAAAGCTGTGAGGAGGCATTAGTGCATGAAATTGAATGTGAACAATGGAGAAAAGTGAGAGGCGAATTGTTGATTTGTAGAGGATTCTCAGGGGCTTGACAGGGTGAAAGCTGAGCGGATGTTTCTCCATGTGGGAGAGTCTAGGATCAGAGGCCAAATCTCAGAGTAAGGGGGTCACGCAGTTAAGACAGAGCTGAGAAAACATTTCTTCTCTCAGAGGGCAGTGAATCGGTAGAATTCTTTACCGCAGAGAACTGATAGGTTAAGTATGTTCAAGATAGGCAGATTTTTAATCAGTAAGGGAATTAAGGGTTATGGGGACAAGGCAGGAAAGTGGAGTTGAGGATTATCACATCAGATCAGTCATGATCTCATTGAATCGCGGAGCAGATTCGATGGGCTGAATGGCCTACTTCTGCACCTACATCTTATGGCCTGCTGGGATTTAAACCTGTGCCCCTCGATCATTAGCCTCGACCTCTGGGTCACTTCTCCAGTGACACAATCACGACACGACCATCTCCAAGAGTAATTTAGTTATTAATGAAAGGGGCAGCATGGTGGCTCAGTGGTTAGCACTGCTGCCTCATGGCGCCGAGGTCCAAGGTTCGCTCCCGGCCCCGGTCAGTGTCTGTGTGGAGTTTACACATTCTCCCCGTGTTTGCGTGGGTTTCGCCCCCACAATCCAAAGATGTGCAGGCTAGGTGGATTGGCCACACTAAATTGCATCTTAATTGGGGAAAAATGAATTGGGTACTATACATTTTTTTAAAAATTAATGAAAGTAGGATTTTATTCCAGATTTATTTATTATTGAATTTAAATTCCTCCATCCGCCATTGTGAGCTTTAAAATTCTCTGAGACACTACGCAAGGCCTCTGGAATATTAATCCAACAACTAAGCCCGGTGTCCCTATTTGGAGTCAATGAGATTACAGAGATAGAGTTGGATGGATTTGTTTATTGTCACGTGTACAGTGAAAAGCATGGTTCTGTGAGCAGCTCAACAGATCATTAAGTACATGAAAAGAAAAGGAAATAAAAGAAAATACATTAATAGGGCAACACAAGGTCACAATATAGCTACATAACACCGGCATCGGATGAAGCATACAGGGGTGTACTGTTAATGAGGTCAAGTCCATAGAGGGTCGTTTAGGAGTCTGGTAACAGTGGGGAAGAAGCTGTTTTTGAGTCTGTTCGTGCGTGTTCTCAGACTTTTGTATCTCCTTCCCGATGGAAGAACTTGGAAGAGTGAGTAAGCCGGGCGGGAGGGATCTTTGATTATGCTGCCCGCTTTCCCCAGGCAGCAGGAGGTGTAGATGGAGTCCATAAGACATAGGAGCAGAATTAGGCCACTTGGCCCATCGAATCAATGGATGTGTTCAGGTTCGTGTGATGGCTGGGCTGTGTTCGAGACTCTGACGTTTCTTGCGGTCTTGGGCCGAGCAGTTGCCATTACCCAGGCTGTGATGCAGCCAGATAGGATGCTTTCCTGTGGTGCATCTGTAAAAGTTGGTCCGAGTTAATGTGGACATGCCGAATTCCTTAGTTTCCTGAGGAAGTATAGGCACTGTTGTGCTTTGTGGTGGTCACGTCGATGTGGGTGGACCAGGACAGATTTTGGAGATGTGTACCCATAGGAATTTGAAACTGCTGACCTTTAATCTCCACCTCGGCCCCGTTGATGCTGACAGGGGTATGTCAGTACTTTGGCTTCCTGAAGTCAATGGCTGTGGAGGGATTATGGAAAATAAAAAGATGAGAATTTTAATATTGAGCCATTGTGAGTGTAGGCCAGCGAGCACGGGATGGTGGGTGAATGGAACTTTGTCCGAATATTAAATTAGTGAATTGCCAAAGTACATTTCAGCTGAATGTGTCACCAGAGGTAGCGGACCCAGTATCCGGAAAGCTCGGGACCGGAAGTGTGCTGGATTTGGAAATTTTACGGATTTTGGGTCCTAGGATTGCACCTACGAACAGTTTATAAAAAGTAAAGCGCAAAAAAAGCTTTATTCCCAGGGCACGGACTTGGAATGCAGCCGGTTTTGGGGTCATTCCAGGTTCTGGTGTAGATTCCTGGTTAATTTGCTGTCAGTCTAGATTCAATAAAATCTGAGATGGATTTGCAGGTATCATATCATTTAATAATAACTAACTTGCAAGGCGACTCAATCCATAGGACCTCAGGACACACACACTGTCTTCTGAGAGCCCAGAATAAAGAGAGAGAGTATACAAAGAAACTTCTGCTGATATATTCAAAATCACCAGTAAGATCACATATAAGCTTCCCATTGGTCACACCTCCTGACCTGGCCCTATATTCCTAATTGGTCACTTTGCATTGTAACCCCAGCATCCTTTTCACCTTGCTCACCATGCGGTCACCCTCCGCCGATATGGTTTCAAACAGGCTTTGGCTAAATCTCTTTGTCCTTTGTCTGTGAGCTCACGACCATCAGGCCGGCCCTACTAACATCGGACCGGCCCTACCATCTATCCTATCTTAACTAATAATTCTAATTTTATCACATTCATTATTCATTCCTCACTGGGACACCAGATAATTGGTTTTGTGTGAGATCCTGCTGCATGCATATTTACAACAGTCACTGGACATTAAGGTAAGTCATTCATTTTATTGCCCAGCTCTGTGAGAAGGTGCCTCTGGAAAGAGGAAAACCTTATGTGAAACTCTTCATTTGCACTTTCAGAAAGGAGTATTCAGATATCGGGCCAAGATTACTTTATCGAACCGTTGGAGGGACATTCCTGGGAAGAAGCCAGCCGCAGCCCCATGTTATTACAAACGACAAGCTCCAGATATGAAGGCGATGCAGGACCCCCACTGGTCGGATGAATTGATGGAGAGACAAAGGTCAAGAGCCCTGAAGGGAATAGGACGTGTGGTGTTTCGGGTAAGCTCTCCTTGCTGTCATCCGGGGTTTCTGCAGCAGAAAGAGTTCCTCATCTCTCGCGTGAAGGTTTGGATACTGAGAATGTAGTTGCTGTGTACTCCCATTCGATGCTTTAATGTAAAAGACTTCAGCTAACAGCATAAGACCATAAGACGAAGGAGCAGAATTAGGCCACTCCGCCCATCGAGACTGTTCCGCCATTCAATCATGGCTGATATTTTTCTCTCAGACGCACACTCGAAATATAACCTTTATTCACAACAGGAGCGAGGGTCCATCTTTCCATGGGTTGCCCATATTGACCTCCTAAAAACACTGCGTAGGTTCACTGCCTCAACACAATTATGTCAAGGGATCCATACAGAGAGAGGCCATTCGCTCCACCAGAACTGTGCTGGCTCTTTGGCAGACCTATCCAATTAATTCCATGTTCCTAAAAGTCTGGCAATTTTTTTACTTTCAAGTATTCATCCAATACACGTTTGAAAATTCTTATGGATTCAGTTACCCCAGCCTGTACTGGCAGCATGTTCCAGATTCTAACAACTCACTGTGCAAAAGAAATTTCCCCTGATTCACTTGGCAGTTATCCTGAATCTGTCGGGGGTCGGTTAGCTCAGTTGGCTAGATGGCTGCTTTGTGATGCGCAGCAAGGCCAGCAGTGCGGGTTCAGTTCCTGTATCGGCTGAGGTTATTCTCAACCTTGCCCCTCGCTTAAGGTGTGGTGACCCTCAAATTAAATCACCACCTGTCAGCTCTCCGTGTCAAAGGGAAAAGCGACCGATGGTCACCTGGGACTATGGGACACTTATCCTGAATCTGTCTTTACTGGCAGTGCTGCCAATAGTTCCCCCTATTTCATAATTTTGAACAGATCTGTTAATACTTGCCTTAACCTTCTCTGCGTGAAGGAGAACAATCCCAACTTCTCCTGTCTCTTCAGGTAACTGACATCCCTCATGATATAAATTCAGATCGTGACATAAACACATTGTTCATACAGCACTGGCTCACACCTAACATAGTTACATTCTGCCATAGTTACAACACAATGTCGTGTCCAAGATTTGCCTTCTGAATTGACCTCTTTATGGGGCCTATTTGGAGGCCATTCCAGTGGGGGACTGAAGGCTGTGGAAGTGCCTTCCCACAGACAGGAGGGAGGAGGGTAAGCTATATTGTGGGGCAGCATGGTAGCCCAGTGGGCAGCACTGTTGCTTCACAGCTCTGGGATCCCAGGTTTAATTCCCAGTTTGGGTCACAGTCTGCACGTTCTTCCCGTGTCTGCGTGGGTTTCCGCTGGGCGCTCCGTTTCCTCCCACAAGTCCCAAAAGACGTGCTGTTAGGTGAATTGGACATTCTGAATTCTCCCTCTGTGTACCCGAACAGGCGCCGGAATGTGGCGACTGGGGGCTTTTCACAGTAACTTCACTGTACTGTTAAAGGAAGCCTACTAGTGACACTAATAAAGATTATTATTATTATAGGCAGTCTTTCTCCTCAGGGCATCCTGGCAGACTGGGTGTACAGTGACACCCCCCCCCCCCCCCCCCTGCCCCTCTGAGTCCACTTCCCCCCCAACGACCCTCTTACCCCTGCAAGGGACCCTCTCCCTTCGGCCCTATCCCTCTGACCCACCCCTCCATCTCTCTCCCTAAAGCCCTCTCCCTACAGGCCCTCTCCCTCTGTCCCTCTCCCTCCAGCCCTCTCCCTCTGTCCTCTCCCTCTGACCCCCTCCCTCTGGCCCTCTCCCTCCATCCTTCTCCCTCTGTCCCTCTCCCTTCATCCCTCTCCCTACAGCCCTCTCCCTACAGCCCTCTCCCTCCATCCCTCCCCCTATGACCCTCTCCTTCCAGCCCCCTTCCTCTGGCCCTCTCCCTCCACCCCTCTCCTACATCCCTCTTCCTCTGACCCTATCCTCCATCCCTTTCCCTCTGACCCTCTCCCTCTGACCCTCTCCCTCCATCCCCTCCCACTCTGAACCTCTCCCTCAATCCCTCTCCCTCTGACCCCCTTTATCTGACCCCTCCCGCTGACCCTCTCCCTCTGACCCTCTCCCTCTGACCCTCTCCCTCTGACTCTCCCTCTGACCCCCTCCATCCACCCCTCTCCCTCTGAACCTCTCCCTCCATCCCACTCCCTCTGACCCCCTTTATCTGACCCCTCCTGCTGACCCTCTCCCTCTGACCCTCTCCCTCTGGCCCTCTCCCTCCAGCCCTCTCCCTCTGTCCCTCTCCCTTCAGCCCCTCCCGCTCCATCCCTCTCCCTCCATCCCTCTCCCTCTGACCCTCTCCCTCTGACCCCCTCCCTCCATCCCTCTCCCTCTGACCCTCTCCCTCTGACCCCCTCTCTCTGACCTCTCCCTCCGCTGATCCTCTCCCTCTGACCCTCTCCCTCTGACCCTCTCCCACTGACTCTCCCTCTGGCCCTCCCCCTCTAGACCTTGCCCTCTGACCCCTCCCTCTCCCTCTTACCCTCTCCCTCTGACCTGCTCCGTCTGACCCTCTGCCTCTGGCCCTCTCCCTCCAGCCCTCTCCCTCCAATCCTCTCCCCCCCAAACTTCTCCTTCCAGCCCCTTCCATTTGACCCTCTCCTTCTGAACCTCTGCCTCTGACCCACTCTCTCTGACCTTCTGCCTCCAAACCTCCCCTCTCCGATCCTCTCCCTCTGACCTTCTCCCTCCGACCCTCTCCCTCTGACCCTCTCATTCCAGCTGCCACTTCCTGTTTCTCTAACTCACAACTTTGTCCAAGATGTCAAGACGTGAAAATTTAATTTTATTTCTCTGACCTTCTTGTGTTTTATATTTCCCTACATGTCAGTGTTCGCCTCTGTGTTTAAATCACTACATTGTTTCATTGAACTGCAATAAACTTTGCTGTATTATTAACATATTTAGTAAAACTGAGCCAAGGTTCAGTGAATGAGCATGCAAATCTTATTTCAGCTTGACGGCAGTATTACTTACCATAAAAACAATCTTGTAGTAATCCAGGAGACAGAGAGAGCAAGATTTAAACAGATTTATTCTGAGTTCAAAGGTACAGCGTACAACACAAATGTCCCAGCTGGGGATGAACAGAATTCCCAGTCGGGGTCTGGGACCACATTTGAAAGGCTTGGTAACGAGTTCCACCTTGGCTGGCCTCCACCCATTTCCTTCAGAAGTCTTACAACACCAGGTTAAAGTCCAACAGGTTTGTTTCGAACTCTAGATTTCGGTGCGTAGCTCCTTCATCACCTGAGGAAGGAGCAGTGCTCCGAAAGCTAGTGATTCAAAACAAACCTGTTGGACTGTAACCTGGTGTTGTAAGACTTCTTACAGTTCAAGACCGGCATCTCTACATCTTCATTACCATGGAAACCCGTACTCCATGAGCACCCATGGGGAGATCGATGAGTGATCCCCTTTGGTCCTCATGAGGGTTATCACAGCCCTCTTCCGCCCCCCAAGACCAGATTCCCCCCCCCCCCCCCCAGTTACAATGAGGCCTCCGTTGCCTCTTTGAGCACGGCCTTCTGTTCACTGTCAGCGGAGCCGGATCTGGGGGTATGAAGCGGTTGGGGGATCGCCACGTTTTAGCCGAGCACTGATGAGGGCTCTTCCTCGATGTTGACGTCTGGCTGTGGGTCAGTCACCTCAGTGTCTATTTCTGAGCCCAAGTATTTGTCCTCTTGGAGATGACTCTGGGTCTAACATCGGCAGAGTCTCCTGTCTGGAAGTAGGTTCCAAGGATGTTGAGGACATTGCTCCACCCAGAGTAGTTCCTGCAGTTGAGGGTTCCCTGCTCCTGAGATGGTCCACGTGTTTTTTTTACGGTTCCCTCCCTGGTCTTGACCTTGTACGACTTTGGGCCAGTCTTTCCCACTGCAACGTCCGGGATCCAAGGGGATTTATTACAATCACAGGAGTTCTGTAGAAGGATTTAAACAGATAGGTTTATTCAGCAATTACTTGTCAAGGTGTAAAGCGGTGAGTATTACATCTAATCCCAGCCAGGACCATCCGGAGAAGCCTGGAAAACTCTGGGCGGCTTTTATTGGTAGGTTTTAATGGGCTCCACTCTTAGGCCTCTGCCCCTCAACGGGGAAAATCACATTCCGCGAGTCCCACAGGGAGGATCAGTCAGCTCTTCCCCGTGGGGGTTATTGTAGGATCCATCACCAAAATTACAGACATAGACCGTATTTCCTGGCCTGAAGGTCCTGTCGGGTATCGTAAATTTTCTTTCTGGGACTCTTGTTTTGACTCCTAGATTGGGAAACAATAGAACGAGTTTGGTCCGGAGGCGCCGGACAATCGGAAATTCTGCTTAATCCCTGTCGTGGGGTGTAGGGTGGTCCTGTCATTGAAGAGGAACCAAGCCAATTTGGTATTGAGCGAGCCAGTGGTCTGTTTCTTCTTGCGGCGTTAAAACGTTCTGACCGCCTGTTTAGCCAGGCCATTGGAGGATGGGCAGTATGGCACCATTTGGATGTGTTTCATCCTATTGGACTTTGCGAATGCCTGGAATTCTCTGCTGGTAAAGGGGGTCCGTTATGGGACGCGAGGGCCTCCGGTATCCCATGGGCACAAAATGACTCCCGGAGTTTCTCTACGGTGGCACTGGAAGCAATGTCGGAGGCAAGCCCGGCTTCCAGACGTAGCTCCTTGCGAGCATCTTCATTTTGGAGAGTGCTGGGTGGCCACTGTGTAGTTCCTTCAGGATCGGGCGCTGGACTGGGGGAGGGGGCGACCATCCAGGCTCTCCGCAAGATGATGTTATCTTCCGCGATGAATCTCAGCGTTTAGATAGGAAGGACTTTTGATCCTCTGTAGGGTGTCCTTGAATTCCAACTCTTAGGGTCACGTGGCGTCATTTGTCCAGCGTGGGGTCCTTCTGGGTCCATGTTAGGATTTGCTTGGAGGATGCCGGCAAGGTGTCCATAAAGTTTAAAATCATGATAACTTAGTCCATTACCGATGTTAGGGCCAGCGATCTGTGGGATCGTAGAGCGCTAAGATGTTGGGCGATAGCAGCTGTCGCTTCACTTTCGTGACTGCTTTGTCCTGTGGTGCCTGGCGCAACCACTTCTGATTCTTCGTCAACAATGCGGGCAGGGATGCCAGGAGGGTGTCCGGGCAGGGGATGAACTTCCCATAATAGGAACATCTTGAATTCCGTCGTGTTTGAAGGTCAGTGCCCCATTTATGTCCTCTACAGGGTGCAGGCCACCTTTATCGACACGGTATCTGAGGTATGTTGCCTCACCCGCTTGAAACACGCACTTTTCCTGCTTGAGGCGGACGTCCGTGTCGGAGAATCGGTGTAGGACTTCCTCCAAGTTTGCCAGATGTTCTTTATTGGTGGCTCCTGTGATTAACACATCATCCAGATACACCGCCACCCTGGCCAACTCTTGAAGGATATATTCCATTACGTGCTGGAAAATAGCGCACGCCGAGGAGATTCTGAAAGGGTGTTTTCGTATAAACCTTCATTGTTGTTGATGGAGACATATTTTCTGGATGCCGTACTAAATACCAGCTGGAGGTACACATGGCTCATATCCAGCTTGGTAAAGGTGTGGCTGTGACGGGCTAGGGTTTAGAGAACACCAAAGTGTATCATGGAGTTCACCTGACCCACGACTTTGAATAGATTTTTTTTTTTAAATATAATTTTTATTGGAATTTTTTATAGAAAATATAAAACGTAACGACAAACAATGAAATGCAACAAAATAACCCATAATAACTGTAACACCCCCAGACCGTATCGACGCATGTATCCCATCCCCCACCCGCCCCCCAACCCCAATGAACAGCAAAAGAACTTAAAAATAAATTTAAATTAAATAAACAAACATAGTCATCGTCCGCCCCCCCCCCCCCCCCCCCGCCCCCCCGGGTTGCTGCTGCTACTGTCCCCGTACCCTATCGTTGAGCCAGAAAGTCGAGAAAAGGTTGCCACCGCCTAAAGAACCCTTGTACCGACCCTCTCAGGGCGAATTTGACCTTCTCTAGCGTAATGAAACCCGCCATGTCATTGATCCAGGTCTCCACGCTTGGGGGCCTCGCATCCTTCCATTGTAGCAAGATCCTTCGCCGGGCTACTAGGGACGCAAAGGCCAGCACACCGGCCTCTTTCGCTTCCTGCACTCTCGGCTCCACCCCAACCCCAAAAATCGCGAGTCCCCATCCTGGCTTGACCCTGGATCCCACCACCCTCGACACCGTCATCGCCACCGACTTTGAATAGATTATGATTATGGGAGCACAAGGGCCCACTTTACAGGTGTGATGCAACAGAGAACTAAAGTACTTTTAAAACAAAACCATGTTTATTTATGAATCCAGTTCACACTTTATAAATCCACAGTAAACATCTTAACAACTATCAACACCAATAATCCCCACAGATACAATATTCTATAACTTTCCTAACAACGTCCATGAGACCAAAATACCCTTTTTACAGAAAGACAGCAGGTTTAAATTCTCTACAGAAACAGGTATTACTTTGAAATCCTCAAATAATCTGGAGACAGTCTTTAGATTACAGAGAGAGATCAATGTACCTTCTTGCTGTGACTGCAGCTTCTTCAACTCTGAAAACGAATCTAAAACACACACACACCAGCCTTTTTGCTCAAAGCGAAAGTAAAAGCACAGTCACAGCTCAGCTCCACCCACACACTGACATCCCTGCAGCTATTTGATAAACACCAAATTCTTAAAGGTACATCCACTACAGCAATTTGATAAACATCCATTTCTTAAAGGTACTCTCACATGACAGTGGCCTCCATCCGGTTTTGCGTAGAGGTCTTCGATACGCGACATGTGGTACCGGTCAAGGCGGGAGGCTCTGTTGACAGTTAATTTATAGTCTCCTCAGAGATGGGTCAACTTTTTTGGCTTTGTATCGGGACTACTGGCATACCCCATTCCGCACATTGTGTGCTCCCAAGGCCCTCCAGCTGACCCAGTTTAAAGCAGTTGTGCTTTGACGTTCTTAGGTACGATCTCCTGTGTTTGCCCTTGCTTTTTTGATTGTGCCGAGACCTTTCTGAAATACCTCAGGATATTTCCCGATGCGTTTTGTCGAGGTGCCAGTTTGCATTTTGAAAAATTTGCTGCCAGCCCAATTGGATTTTCTGCTGCCAGTTTCTGCCCAGGAGACCGTTTCCTGGTCCTTGTACGACTATTGGGAGAGTCGGAACGTCTGTTGCGCATGGGTCACTGGGGTTATGGTGGTTCCTACGATTTGTAGAGGTTCCCCCTTGTATGTGGCCAACCTGGTCCTGGTGTCTCACAGGCCTAGGGGCACGGTGCCCACTCAGAGGCGCCTGAAGGTCTGTTCCCCTATAATGGAGACAGTGGCACCTGTGCCCACTTCCATTGCCAGGGGATGGCCGTTGACTCGGAGTTCATTCTTGTTGGGGGCAACTTTGGGAGTGGTGATGCAGTTCAGCTGCATCAGTTTGTCCTGTTTGGATTGATGGATTTGAAAGTCCCTGGCCTGGGCGACACGTGTACTGTCAATTCTGGCAATATATATCGTTCGCCCGCAGGTATCTTGTGACTGCTCCCCAAAGTCTTCTGAGGAAGCTTCCCTAACATTTCTGGGTCTCACCCCACAACCCAAAAAGATGTGCAGGGTGGGTCAATTGGCCATGCTAAATTACCCCTTAATTATAAAATAAAAAGAATTGGGTACTCTAAATTTATGGAAAAAAACAATGCTGGGGTTTTGCAGCTGTCAGCCCATACCTTTGCATGCGGTGCCTGAGTGGTGAACAGATGGTGAGTGGGGTGCTTTCTACGGGGAGCCCAGTTTTTGTATGCTGGGGTCATTCGATGTTGATCACACTGCAGCATTGAACCTGGAAGTTCCCGGGCCCCTTTACTGCCATTTTCCAGACACTTTGCCAGTTCTACGGCTATTTTAAGATACAGGGTGGGTTCTGCAAGCAGATCTTACTGTGTCGTGACGTCATTTCTCCCACAAACCAGTCGCTCCCGTAACATCTCCTGCAGGGATGACCCATGCTCTCAGTGTTTCGCCAGTTTCCTGAGCCTGGTCAGGACTTCCATTACGGGTTCCCCAAGGATTCTTCCGGCTGTATTAAACCTGGAACGCGGGAGTTACGGGTCGCAGTGGTTCATCACCAAGTCAAGGTTTTTGAGTCCGGGGCTGCCGGGTAAATCAAACTCTGAATGATGTCGAAGGCGGGGCACCACAAGCGGTCAGAAGGATTACCATTTGTTGGTCATCACCGTCTACGGCGTTTGCACGAGAGAAATAGTGCATTATTTTGGCGTAATGGGGCCGTTCCTCCACGCCCGCATCATCCACCTGGACTTTCCCAAATAGTCTCATTTCTAGGTTCTCTATGTACGTTTCCTTACCGGTGTTGGGTTTTTTAAAGCAGGTCGATCCAGAATGCTGTTCTTACTTCTCGTCGCCAGTGTAGTAAACCAGGAGACATGAAGAGGAAGGTTTTAATGGATGTATTCTGAACGTAGAAGTAAAGCCGCATTTGCGGCGCACAACACACGTATCCTAGTCTGGGACTAATGTAACCCCTCGTCCGGGTCTGGGACGGCGTTTAAAAGACTCGGCAACTAGTCACAGCTGGGTGGGCCTGTTACCATGTAAATGTGTACTCCATGGGCCCCACGGGGAGATCGATAAATGATTCCCTGTGGTCCTTATGAAGTCTCCTCATGTATATAAGTCATTCCTGACGTTTTGTACTTGTGTTAGATTTTTGAACACTGTAGTAGGTCATTCAGCCTGGGTGTGCTAGAGACCTGGGTGTGCTAGTGCATGAGTCGCAAAAAGTTGGTTTACAGGTGCAACAGGTGATTAAGAAGGCAAATGGAATTTTGTCCTTCATTGCTGGAGGGATGGAGTTTAAGACTAGGGAGGTTATGCTGCAATTGTATAAGGTGTTAGTGAGGCCACACCTGGAGTATTGTGTTCAGTTTTGGTCTCCTTACCTGAGAAAGGACGTACTGGTGCTGGAGGGTGTGCAGAGGAGATTCACTAGGTTAATCCCAGAGCTGAAGGGGTTGGATCACGAGGAGAGGTTGAGTAGACTGGGACTGTACTTGTTGGAATTTAGAAGGATGAGGGGGGATCTTACAGAAACATATAAAATTATGAAGGGAATAGATAGGATAGATGCGGGCAGGTTGTTTCCACTGGTGGGTGAAAGCAGAACTAGGGGGCATAGCCTCAAAATAAAGGGAAGTAGATTTAGGATTGAGTTTAGGAGGAACTTCTTCACCTGAAGGATTGCGAATCTATGGAATTCCTTGCCCAGTGAAGCAGTTGAGGCTCCTTCATTAAATGTTTTCAAGATAAAGATAGATAGTTTTTTGAAGAATAAAGGGATTAAGGGTTATGGTGTTCGGGCTGGAAAGTGGAGCTGAGTCCACAGAAGATCAGCCATGATCTCATTGAATGGCGGAGCAGGCTCGAGGGGCCAGATGGCCTACTCCTGCTCCTAGTTCCTATGTTCTTATGTAACCTTTTTAATACCTTCACTGACAAAAATCAGTCAATCCCAGCTTCGAAATTTACATCTTTTAAAATAAATTTAGGGCACCCAATTCTTTTTTTCCAATTAAGGGGCAGTTTAGCGTGGCCAATCCACCTACCCTGCAGATCTTCGGGTTGTGGGGGTGAAACCCACGCAGACATGGAGAGAATGTGCAAACTCCACACGGACAGTGACCCGGGGCCGGGATCAAACCTTGATCCTCAGTGCCATGAGGCAGCAGCGCTAACCACTGCGCCACCGTGCTGCCCAGCCTGGCTTGAATTCTGGCCATTTGCACATCACCTATTTGAATGGCTCCACCATTAGTGGCTTTGCTTTCAGTGGCTTAGGCCCTCAGCTCTGGCATTTCCTCGGAGTCTGCTTTTGATTTGGTTGAGTTGGTATCACACTCATTCAGATGTGTTCTGTCAACCTTCATCTGTGTGGCCCCAGCTAAACCAGAGTGTGATCTGCTGGGATGGTGGTCCTGATCATGAAAACCTATAAGTGGAAATAATCTGAAGACTTCAAGATTTCTCTAAACATCTCTACCTCTCTCGCCTGCTTTGAGAAACTTCTTACAACCTATGGGTGTGACGAGACTGTTCGATCGGGGGCCTACATCTTTCACTAAACTTTGGCTCATCTGTTCCAGTTTGTCCTTATGTGCCTTCATGCCAACATTTGTCAAGTGGCTTGGGGTGTTTTACTATGTTGAGGTGCTGTTATAAATTAGCTGGTATTTGTTGTTAGAGACAGGGAGGGTTGTCGGACTGGAGGAAGTTACAGAGATAGGGAGGGATGTAGGGGCTGGGGAAGGTTACAGAGCTGGAGAAGGTTGCAGGGGCTGGAGGAGGATACAGAGCGAGGGAAGGTTGCAGGGGCTGGAGGAGGTTGCAGAAATGGGGAAGGTTGTAGGGGCTGGAGGAGGTTACAGAGATAAGGAGGGTTGTAGGGCTGGAGGAGGTTACGGAAATAGGGAGGGTTATAGAGCTGGAGGAGGTTACAGACATAGGGAGGGTTGCAGGACTGGAGGAGGTTATAGAGATAGGGAGAGTTGTAGGGGCTGGAGGAGGTTATAGAGATAGGAAAGCTTGCAGGGCTGGAGGAGGTTAAAGAGATCTCAGAGTTTTTAATAATCATTATTGTCACAAGTAGGCTTACATTAACACTGTAATGAAGTTATTGTGAAAATTCCCAAGTCGCCATCCTCCGGCACCTGTTTAGGTACACAGAGGAAGAATTCTGAATGTCCAATTCACCTAACAAGCACGTCTTTCGGGACTTGCAGGAGGAAACTGGAGCACCCGGAGGAAACCCACGCAGACACAGGGAGAATGTGCAGACTCCGCACAGACAGTGACCCAAGCCAAGAATCGAACCTGGGGTCCTGGAGCTGTGAAGCAACAGTGCTAACCACTGTTCTACCGTGCTGCCCCAGTGTAGAACTGGAGGAGGTTACTGAGATCTCAAGAGTTGTAGGATTGGAGGAGGTTACAGAGATCTCATAGTTGTAGGATTGGAGGAGGTTACAGAGGTCTCAGAGTTGTCGGAATGGAGGAGGGGAGCTAGGAAGTCAAATTCAAGGCCTTAGTGAAATGGGAGCTAGTGTAGGTCAATGAGTGGCTGATGGATGAACAGACTTCGTGCGGGTAGGATACAGGCAGTAAATTAAATATGAGGTTAAATGCTGAGATATCTTCTGTTTTCTTCAGCATTACAGCAGATATTTGGATTGGAGAGTTAATTTCCAATTTATCCTCTTGAATTTATGTTAAATATGCCACCTCCTCTCTCCTACACTCTGTGGGAGGGCAAACAAGAAACACAATGGCTATAAAGAATCAAGAATCTTTGGCATGTGCATGCCCAATAAATATCATCCACCCTTTCGTGTACGTGGAGGTATAATATCCGTGTTCTGTCCCTGCGTGCTGCCGTCTCAACAGGAAGGCAAGTTAAAAGTTCAAAACCATTTTTCACAGAGACGTTGATAAATTGGATTTAATTGAATTTTGATTATTTTGGAACGAGGTGAGGTAAAACAATAAAGTTTGAATGCTCAAAATATCCCCTCCAGCTCATAAACCCACTGCCTGGAGTTCAGAGAGAGTAAATTAACTCAACAACCATCTTTGCATTGACGGGCGAGCCGAGTAGAGGTGTGTGCTGTGGTCCAGTGTGCAGTGCTTTCGCCTCCGAGTGAGGAGATTGCAGGTTCAAGCCCTCGTGCAGTTTTGAGCATGGAATTCACAGACCCACCCAGTGCAGTATTGGGTGTCACCTTACAGTGAGGCATTTCAGGGAGACGGTGGTGCAGTGGGAATGTGACTGGGTTAGTAATCTAGAGGCTCCGTTTAATGCCCTGGGGACATGGGGTTCAAATCCCAACACAGCAGCAATTGGAATTTAAATCCAATAATTTAATAACTCTGGAATATAAAGCCCAACTCAGTCATGGTGACAACTCATTGATTGTTGCAAAATCCCAGATTCTTAACTGACCTCAGTTCAAGGGTTTATAGGAATGGGCATGATGCGACCATCAATTCACTCTGAGACACGAGTAAACTGTGGCTTTAATCGGCTTACAACGGAGCCTGCCTGTGACTGCACGATACTGGGGGCGGTCTCGCAGGACCGCAGCACTTATACTCCCTAAAGGGGGGCGGAGCCTGTACATGCTCCTCATCTCCCCCTGTGGCTCACAGATGGGGCCCACAGGGCTAACAGTAAGGTACAGTGTGAATTACCATAGAACATAGAACAGTACAGCACAGAACAGGCCCTTCGGCCCTCAATGTTGTGCCGAGCCATGATCACCCTACTCAAACCCACGTATCCACCCTATACCCATAACCCAACAACCCCCCCCTTAACCTTACTTTTTATTAGGACACTACGGGCAATTTAGCATGGCCAATCCACCTAACCCGCACATCTTTGGACTGTGGGAGGAAACCGGAGCACCCGGAGGAAACCCACGCACACAGGGGGAGGACGTGCAGACTCCACACAGACAGTGACCCAGCCGGGAATCGAACCTGGGACCCTGGAGCTGTGAAGCATTTATGCTAACCACCATGCTACCCAGTTACACATTCACCACAGGGCAATAAATGCTAGTTCACATCCCATGAAAGAATAATTTTTTTAAAGTGAAGCCACAGTGGGATTGTCGCTGGACTAGTAATCCAGAGGACTGGGGACCTGGGTTCAAATCCTACCATGGCAGATGGTGAAATTTGAATTCAATAAAAATCTGCAATTAAAGTTTGAACGGCACCCGGGGGGGGGGGTTCTCCCAGGCTATCGGAGGCACCTGAATGGCCAGGGATAGTGCAGAGTGGCCCCCTAGCCCTCCCCCTGGAATGTGGCACATTGGCATTGCCCAGCTGGCACCTTGCCACTGCCACCCTGGCACTGTCAAGATGCCCAGGTGAACTGCCAGGCTGGCAGGAGCACTGCCAGGATGGCAGTGCAAGGGTGCCCAGGTGCCAGGGTGGCATTGCCAAGGGTCAGGGTCTGAGGGGGCCATGCCCATGAAAGGAGGGTGGAGGGGTGGAATGGAGGCTGGAGGGTGCAGGGCATGCACAAATTGGTCTCTGGGAAGTTGTAGGGGTGACGGGTGGGGTCCTGGAAGAGGAGGGGGCTTGAAAGAGTGTGTGGGGGGACTGAAGGGGGCACCCCAGATACCCCATAGCAGGATATCCTTACTTGGGTGGTCACTTGGAGATCAGGGAAGCCTTTCAAAATGGCGGTAGATCTGAGTTCAGCTCCACAGTGATGAAAAAAGTCTAGGGGCCTGATTCACCCAAATGGGGACAAGGTCTCCGAGTAAGCGTGTTTAGCGTATGTTTCCTGGCGCTCGCAATGCCGAGAAACACATGGCAATTGACGCTTGCCTTGTATAAGGGGCCTGAATGGGGAACACACGGCCGAGGCCGCACATTATCCAGTTTTGTACACCGGGGAGCCCGGAATTCCCCAGTGTAGCGAGAGATCGGGACACTACGATCTGCGGTATCCAAAGTGATCCCCGACCTCCCCCCCAACACACTTACGCAGGGCACCCACAGCCCGATCACGCTCACAAAAGGTGCCAACCTGGCAGTGCCACCTGGGCAGTGCCAGGCTTGAACCCAGTGCCGAGGTTGGCAACAGCAGTAGCAGGGCACCACCCTGTCCAAAGGACATGCAGCTGGGTACCTCTGATCCCCTGGGAGACCCCCACGAGTGCCGTTCCATCTGGTCCCAGATATAGAGACTTGTACTGACCGGTGCTCGCCCGGGTCTCTGAGACAAAGGGGATCAATCCGAAAGCCTCCGGTACCTAGGGAATCTACACATTAGACATGCAGATTTGCCAAAATGTGGCCCCGCCCACAATGGGTGGGATTCACATCGCAATGCGATCTCGAGAGGCGTTGTGAGCCGGGGAGATGCTGGGAGCGGGTTGTCCCGGTTTTTATCAGGCCCAGAAAAGTGTTGAATCGTTAGATGGCGGCAGCTGGGGTGGGGGTGGGGGGGTGGGGGGGCGGGGGGGGGGGGGGTTGCTGGGGGTAAGAGAGGGGGAGACTGCAAAACCCACCACAAATGAACTTTGAAATTTTTCCTATAACTCTTGCCCATAATCTCCTGGGGCAAAGAAATCATCTGGAGAACTCCCTCAGGAGATCAGAGACCGGGAGATCATACGGACAAGTGTTACCGATATGGACACTGACCATCTACCCAACGTGATCTCTGCCCAGGTTGGGAACTGGTCAAACTCCCTCTGGAAAGCAGGGAGTCAGCACATATCAAAGTGACCAGCAACGCATGCTGGAGACTCAAGACTCTCTGGACACCCAGGGCGGGATTCTCCGACCCCCCCGCTGGGAGGGGGCGTGAATCCCGCCCCGACGCCGGCTGCGTATTCTCCGGCGGCGGTTTTCGGGCTGGGTCCACGCCACGCCAGCCGGGGCCGCTGGCAGTGTCCACCCCCCGGCACGTCTCCAGGCCCGGATGGGCCCAGCGGCCGCCCGTTTCTGGCCAGTCCCGCCGGCGTGGATTAGACATGGTCCCACACGGCGGGACCTGGCAGGTAAATTGGCTGGTGCAGTCCTCGGGCGGCGCGGGGGGGGGGGGGGGGGGGGGGGCACGGCGGCCTGGCCCGTGATCGGAGCCCACCGACCTGCGGGTGGGCCTGTGCCGTGGGGGCACTCCTTCCTTCCGCTCCGCCATGGCCGGCGGGGAAAAGGCACCCCCCCCCTGCGCATGCGGCAGAATACACCGCCGGTTCCACGCATGCGCGGGATCACGCCGGCCCTTTGGCCCCAGCTGGCGAGGCGCCAACCCCTCTAGTGTCCACCTAGCCCCCGGAAGTGCTGAGAATTCCGCGACTTCTGTTCGGCCTGACGCCGGAGTGATTCGCGCCGTTTTTGACGCCGGCATCTGGCCATCGCGCCGATTCCGGAGAATCCCACTCCCAGTCTTCCTACTCTTCCAACCTCACATCTCCGGCTCCTTCCTAATCTTTAAACTGTGATAACCTATCAGTAGAGGTGCCCTAAACCCTTTAATTATTTTATAGACCTTGCTTTCTTCAGTAATTTGGGCAAAAAGAGGTCTGTTGAAGTGTATGGGAAATTTCAGGAGTTAGAAACTTGTTCTTTCAAACATCTTTAACAATGCCAGACGACATGGACGGAAAACAGTGGAGCCTTTGTAAAATATAAATGTTTTTCTTCAATTAAAAAGCACCCGCCTCTGAGAGTCAGCAGTGCAGCAATCTGTGCATTGAACAGCAATTTGGGTTTCCGTTACCTTGCTCCAAAAGTGCAGTATTCTTGCAAGGGACACAAAGACTGAAGTTGGAATGATTTCAGCTAAATAGCAGCTGGTTTAATTTTCCATGGATAGGGCTACGCCCAGAATAGATGTCTAAATCTCAAGTCAGTTCTTAACCCTATTAATGCTGAGGGTAATGGAGTTGGAGCAGAATATGTAACCACCTGCCTTCCCTGATTGGACAAAAATGAAATAGGTTGGGAAGAGACAGGTCCAGAGTATTGTGATAACCCTCACGCAGACCACAGGGGATCACTATTCGATCTCTCCATGAGGCTTGCGGAGTACGAGTCTGATGTTCCCTGTTGAGTCCCTCAAGATGGTTAAAAGTCGTAGTGTTGACAAAGAACATCAAGCTATGTATTTCCAACAAAGCTAGTTTATTTACACTATGATATGGAGAAGCCGGCGTTGGACTGGGGTGAGCACAGTAAGAACAACATCAGGTTAAAGTCCAACAGGTTCGAAACAATGATTCGAAACAAACCTGTTGGACTTTAACCTGGTGTTGTAAGACTTCTTACTGTATTTACACTAGTTTAAATGATTCACACACCTTACCAGATAATAGCTAAGAAAATAATAATATTAAATCTATGCTACAAAAATCTATAATATCTAACTATGCTGTCTGAACTCTCTCTAATACAATGAATATCCTATCTCAACCTGCCACTAACAACTTCTCCCAGAATCCCAGGAGTCACAGTGTATTTATATGACTACTTTGTGGTGCCATCTAGTGTTGAAATGCATGAACATCATATTGTTAACCCTTTACACTTCTTAAACTATACATACCATTACACATAGAATCATGGAGCCATCAAATTTACAGTGCAGAAGGAGGCCGTTCAGCCCATCGAGTGTCCACCAGCCCTTGGAAAGAGCACCCTATTTAAGCCCACACCTCCACCCTATCCCCGTAACCCAGCAACCCCTCCTAACCTTTTTTGGACACTAAGGGCAATTTGGCACCTAACCTGCACATCTTTGGAGTGTGGGAGGAAACCGGAGCACCCGGAGGAAACCCACGCAGACACGGGGAGAACATGCAGACTCCACACAGACAGTGACCCAAGTCGGGAATCAAACCTGGCACCCTGGAGCTGTGAAGCAACAAGGCTAACCACTGTGCTACCGTGCCACTCATGGTTGTGGGCAGAAGCCCGCCTAGCTGGAACACGTTAGTAAGACTTTAAAGGTTCTCCCAGACCCAGTCTGGGAGTTCCGATAGTCGAAGGCAGGGACATTTATGTTGTACGCCGTGGTAACGGTTTTATCTTTTGAGTTTAAATTAAGGTGCTTAGCCTTCTTCTTCGTGTCTCCTGAATTACTACATTGGCGACGAAAATCAAGTACAAGATTATGGACAGCCTTCCTTGAAACTCCGGTAAGGGACGGTGTACGAGGATAATCCGGAATTGCATCTATTTGGAAAACTCAAACCGCATGGTGTAGGCGTAGAGGCGTGGCCCCAGTATGCCGAAAGAATGCACTATTCTCTTTGTGCTAACGGCATAGAAGGTGACGACTGACACAAGGTAATCCTTCTGGCTACTTGTGGAGCTTCGATATTTGTCATCATTCTGGGTTTGACACACCCACAGCCCCCGACTCAAGAACCTTTAACAAACCGGTAGAGTTAGTGGCAAACCACTATGACCCAAGACCATCGATAATTCTCCAGAGTTATAGATTTAGGGTGGCTGGAAGGAACCTTGGAGAATCTGTGCTGGGATTCCTGACCAGCTCAGGAAATTGGCAGAACACTGTGTGTATGGACCATCCCTTCCTGAGATGCTGTGGGATCGACTGGTGTGTGGGATAAACAATATCGTGACACGAAGAGGAAGCTACTAATAGTAAGAACCCACCCTAGATCTTATAGAGACATAGAACCGGCATTGTCCCTGGAGAATGCTGAGAAAGGAGGAACTTCAAGGGTCAATGGACGGTTGCGCGCTCAATGTAGTGAAAGGATCCTCTTGTTTAACCCTTCTTTGTTCCTTGTTCCTCCTTTTAAGTTCCGTTATTTTTTTTGATATTATAATATTCACCCATGGATGATTAATGACTTTAAGGCAAAGCAGTTTACATTTAATTCAATCAGAAAGTTCTGGAAGGATGTACTATTTTGGTCTGACATCGGTGAGCTGACCCCAAAAGCTGTGTCCTGTTCGGGGACAGGCGGTGATTGGTTCTGCTGTCTCCGGAATGTTCCTCAGTGAGACCAGTGGTTCCAGTGATTTACTTTTAGTTTGAATTCTGGCAGTGAAGGCGAAGGGCCCCGGCTGAAGTCACTCCAGAAACTCTCTCTGCAGGAAACGATCCTTTCACTCAATAAGCCCGGGAATGGTTAATTCCTGAAAAAAGCCTGGAGGGGTGAGAGCAAAGGCTGAAGAAAGCAAGCAAGCCTCTCTCATTCCAGGAACGGTGCGAGTTCAGTGTTTTAAACACTACAGGAAAGCCAGTGAGGGCTGCAACATTAGAGATTTTTTTTAATAACATTTTATTGAGGTATTTTTTGGTATTATAACAACAACGCAATCAACAATGTACATGAAACTATAAACATAGTGCAAAAGCCATCTCCCTATAGCTAGCGCGAACAACAGTGGGGAGAGGGGGCATCCCTGTCTCGTCCCCCGGTGCAGTCTAAAATAGTCCGATGTTGTCCTATTCGTCCATACACTTTGCCGCAGGAGCTTGATATAGCAACCTGACCCAGGCAATAAAGCCCAAATCCGAACCGTCCCAGTACCTCCCACAGATAATCCCATTCTACCCGATCAAAAGCCTTTTCTGCATCCATTGCGATCACTACCTTCACCTCCCTACCTTCTGGGGGCATCATGATGACATTTAACAGCCTTCTTACATTGGCCACCAACTGCCTCCCCTTAACAAACCCCGTCTGGTCCTCCCCAATAATGTCCGGAGCACAATCCTCAATCCTGGAGGGCAAAATTTGGCCTGCAGTTTGGCGTCCACATTCAACAGGGATATCGGCCTGTAGGACCCACACAGCTCTGGGTTCTTGTCCCGCTTCAGAATCAACAAAATCGTGGCCTGTGACATGGTCGGGGGCAGCACCCCTCTTTCCCTTGTCCCATTGAACATCCTCATCAACACCGGCCCCAATACCCCAGAGAACCTTTTATAAAACTCCACTGGGTACCTGTCCGGCCCCGGGGCTTTACCCGCCTGCATGGCCTTCACATACCTCCTATCAATCTATAGTATTTCCTTTCCCAGTCGGTCTGTCTCTGCCCTGTTCACCTTCTTCCTATGGGCCTGTATCGAGATCAGCTCCCCTCTGACCACCGCCTTCAGTGCTTCCCAGACCATCGCTGCTGAAATTTTCCCCGTGTCGTTGACCTGCGGGTAGTTCTGAATACATTTCCTCAGCCGCTCGCACACCCCTTCGTCAGCCAAAAGTCCCACATCTAACCTCCAGTGCGGGCGCTGGTTACTGTCTTTACTAACCTGCAGGTCAACCCAGTGCGGAGCATGGTCTGAGATTGTGATCGCCGAGTACCCCGTGTCCACCACCCCTGCCAGTAAGGCCCTGCTCAAATTGAAGAAATCGATCCGGGAGTGCACTTTATGCACGTGTGAGTAGGAGGAGAACTCCTTCACCCTCGGCTGCCCAAATCTCTATGGGTCCGTTCCCCCATCTGCTCCATGAACCCTTTAGTTCCTTTGCCATTGCTGGCACCCTGCCCATTTTCGAGCTTGACCGGTCCAAGCCATAGATTTCATAGAATTTACAGTGCGGAAGGAGGCCATTCAGCCCATCGGGTCTGCTCCGGCTCTTGGCAAGAGCACCCTACCCAAGCCCACACCCTATCCCCATAACCCAGTAACCCCACACAACACTAAGGACAATTTTGGACACTAAGGGCAATTTATCATGGCCAATCCACCTAACCTGCACATCTTTGGACTGTAGGAGGGAACCGGAGCACCCAGAGGAAACCCACGCACACACGGGGAGGATGTGCAGACTCCGCACAGACACCCAAGCCGGGAATCGAACCTGGGACCCTGAAGCTGTGAAGCAATTGTGCTAACCACTATGCTACCGTGCTGCAAGGGTCAATAACTGTGTTGATGACCCCTCCCATGACCAACCTGTGCAAGTCCAGGTCCGGTATCTTCCCCTGCATCCTCTTTATAAACTCCACATCATCCCAATGTGGCGCATACACATTTACTAATACCACCTGCACCCCCTCCAGTTTCCCGCTGACCATAATGTAGCAACCTCCCACATCCGAAACTGTTCTACCCGCCTCAAACACCACCCGCTTATTGATCAGGATCGCGACCCCTCTAGTCTTTGAATCTAGTCCCGAGTGAAAGGCCTTTCCTCAATCTAATCTGGTCAGTTACTCTAAGGTGCGTCTCCTGCAACATTACCACGTCCGCCTTCAGTCCTCTAAGATGTGCGAAAACATCTGCCCTCTTGACCCACCCATCTAACCCTCGAACATTCCAGGTGATCAGCCTAGTTGGGGGGCTCATTGCCCCCCGCCTACGCCGATCAGCCATCCCCTTTTTTGGGCCCGCCTCCAGCCCATGCTCTGCGCCTCCACCGGCCTGCCCCCAGGCAGCCCCCACCCCCAACCTCCTCTCTGTCCCTTAGCCCAAGTCCCTCCCTTGTCAGCAGAACATTTTCCCCCTCCCCCCCCCCTATTAACAACACTCTGTAACCCAACCCCTTTGATAAACCAAACATATGCACCCCCCCCACTGTGCTTCCGTGAGCTAGCCCGCCTAGCTAGCTTGGTGGCCCCCATCCCTGGCACCGGATAGTCTCCCACCTATTATTTCCAGAGATGGGTTGGTTACAACAGTCCGAACTTCACCTTTTTCTGAAAAAGGATCGACTGTATCTGGTTGAAGCCTGCTCTTCTCCTGGCCATCTCCATACTCCAGTCTTGGTAAACCCGCAGGATACTATTGTCCCACTTACAGCTCCGTGTCGGCTTGGCCCACTGTAGAATGCACTCCTTATCCAAGTACCTGTGGAATCTCACCACCATTGCCTTCAGGGGGGTCTCCCGTTCACAGCTTCCTCGCGAGTGCTCTGTGAGCCTTGTCCATCTCCAAGGGTCGGGGGAATGCCCATCCCCCAGCAGCTTCTCAAACATGTCCGCGATGTATGCCCCAGCATCCACTCCTTCGGAACCCTCCGAAAGCCCAACGATTCTCAATTTCTGCCGGCGGGACCTATTCTCTAGGTCCTCCACCTTCTCCAGGAGCTTCTTCTTCTGGTCTCTCAGCATCTCCACCTCCAATTCCACCGCAGTTTGATGTTTCTCCTGCTCAGCCAGCGCCTTCTCCACCTTCTGGATCGCCCAATCTTGGGTGTCCAACCTAAGCTCCAGCCACTCAATTGACTCTTATTGGGTCCAAGCAATCCCGATTCTGCTTAGCAAAGCCTTCCTGAATAACTTGCATCAGCTGCTCCGTTGACCGCTGGGTCGACAAACCAGAGGTGCGGCCCTCCGCCATGCTGTCTCCTGCTGCAGCTTCACCCCAAACCTTCTCTGTCTTTCTGTTTCTGCCTTTACCAGCACTTCTAGTCCTTCTCTTCATGCACCAATGTGGGAATTCAGTACACAATTGCCTCTGTCTTCAGTTTTTCAATTCAAGTCCGCTAGAAAGTCGGGGGAAAAGGTCCAAAAGTCCGTCCCGAGTGGGAGCCACCAAATGTGCGACTTACTCCTTCATAGCCGCCACCGGAAATCCCGCAACATAAGAGATTTAAACCTCACTCATACTGGGAAAAGGGTGCACCGAAGAAATCCTCAACTGAAACAAAAATAAATAAATAAACTGTATTGTCACAAGTAGGCTTACATTAACACTGCAATGAAGTTACTGTGAAAATCGCCACATTCCGGCGCCTGTTCGGGTACACGGAGGGAGAATTCAGAATTCTCAGCTGGTCCGGGAATTGAACCCGCGCTGCTGGCCTTGTTCTCCATCACAAACCAGCTGTCTAGCCCACTGAGGTAAACCAGCCCTCTCACCTTTTTTTGCCTTAGTCTTTATTATTTCCACACTTCCCCATTTCTCTGTGTAGGGCTGTTGTGTGTGTGTGTAGATAGTTGGACGGTCAGAAGGGGGTGGGGTAGTAGGTTTGTAGGTTAGCTGGTCATTAATCCATTATAATCACTGCATATTCCATCGTTATCTCTGTTATAAATAAACTTTAATTGTGTTTCAACTTACAAACCAATTATTGGGCAGACAAGGACCAAGGATTCTGTGAATTGTGTACGAATTATTGGTTAATTCACTAGCGTTGGGACTCCGGGGTCTGTGGGGCTGGAATCGACCGTCCACCAGCCCAGGGTGTCGTAATGAAATGAAATGAAAATCACTTATTGTCACGAGTAGGCTTCAATGAAGTTACTGTGAAAAGCTCCTAGTCACCACATTCCGGCGCCTGTTCGGGGAGGCTGGTACGGGAATTGAACCGTGCTGCTGGCCTGCCTTGGTCTGCTTTAAAAGACAGCGGTTTAGCCCAGTGTGCTAAACCAGTAACAGTAGGGTAACAGTAAGGCGCCACCTGGAAACAGTAGGGCGACACCCGTACAGAAAGAGCAGTTTCCCTGTTGAGAGAACACACGTGCTCCACCCACTGTGTGTTCGCCATTCAGTCAACGCACTCTAAGAATATGGATGGATGGCCGAGAAATATTGAGGAAGCTTCCGCAGCTGGGAGCAGTCGCAAGGCTGCTGTATCTGCGGCCGCAGGACATGCCCAAGGCAGAATTGACAGTTCACCTGCTACCCAGGCCCGAAGCCAAAGTAAACATAGGCTCAGGCCGTATAAATTTACCAGTCAGAACTGAACAAAATGATACAGTTGAGCTGTATCACTGCCCCAATTAAAATTGAACTCCAGGTCAGCGTTCACCCTTAGAAATAGCAATAGACACAGGAGCGGCTGTTTCCATTATTGGGGAGACACCCGGGCCAGTTTGGACCCATGTACGGGGAAACCCCGACAAATTGTAGGACCCACCATGACCCCAGTCACCCATTGGCAGCAGATGGATCCATTTGGACTGGCGAAAAATTTTCAGAATGGGTACTGCCATTCTATGGGCAGCACGGTGGCACAGTGGTTAGCACTGTTGCTTCACAGCTCCAGGGTCCCAGGTTCGATTCCTGGCTTGGGTCACTGTCCATGCGGAATCTGCACGTTCTCCCCGTGTCTACGTGGGTTTCCTCCGGGTGCTCCGGTTTTCTCCCACAAGTTCCGAAAGACGTGCTGTTAGGTGAATTGGACATTCTGAATTCTCCCTCTGTGTACCCGAACAGGCGCCGGAGTGTGGCGACTAGGGGCTTTTCACAGTAACTTCATTGCAGTGTTAATGTAAACCTACTTGTGACAGTAATAAAGATTCCAAAAAATATATACAAGGGGTCTTCGGAAAATATTCCTAAGGTATTTCAGGAAGGCAGTTGTAAAATCAAGGGAGCAAGGACAAAAATCTATGTAAACTCTGATATTTTACCTCAGTATTTCCGGGCACGACCGAGGTGGAGACTGAACTTGATTGATTGGAAAGCCTCGACATCGTACACTCGGTGCAGTTTGCAGAATGGGCCGCGCCAGTTCCCCCGGTCCTCAACCGGACAAGTCAGTCCCCCTTTGTGTGGACCATAAACTACCTGTTTGAGAGAGCCTCCCGTATAGACCAGTAGCCCATGCTGCACATCGAGGACCTCTAGGCAAAACTTGCAGGAGGCCACACTTTTGCCAAGCTTGATATTACCACGCGTACCTCCAGCTAGAGCTCGATATTGAGTCCAGAAAAACTCAATACCCATAAGGGGTTGTGTGAATACACCCGTCTGCCTTTTGGAATCCCATCGGCATGTGCCATTTTCCAGCATGTAATGGAAAATATCCTTCAAGGGCAGCCTAAGGTGGCAGTGTACCCAGAAGATGTATTAATCACAGGTGACCGAAAAAGAACATCTGGCAAACCTTGAGGAAGTCCTACGACAATTCTCTAACACGGGCGTCCACCTCAAGTGGGAAAACTGCGTGTTCCAGGTGGATGAGGTAACATACCCCAGGTACCATGTCGATTAATACGGCCTGCGCCTGCAGGGGATGAAGTGAAGGCCATAACAGGAGCACTGACCCCACGAAACACGACCGAACCAAAGTCATTGCTCGGCTCAGAAATTATTACGGGAAATTCATCCCCAAATTGACTACCTTACCGGTTCCCCTGCACGCATTGATGAAGAAGCATCAGAAGAGGTCGTGGCAGGTGTGACAGGATGAAACATTCACAAAAGTGAAGCAACAAGTGCTATCGTCCAACATCTCTGCCTATTACGATCTCACAAGACAGCTGGTACTCACATACGATGCCTCTCCGTACGGGGTAGGGGCAGTCTTCTCCCATCAATGGCCTGATGGCACTGTCTGATCAATTGTGAATGCATCACTAATCTTGGCAGATGAAGAGGGCATTATACACAAATCGAAAAAGAGGGACTGGCTGTGATATTTGGAGTAAAGAAGTTTCATCGGTATGTCAATAGCCGACGCTTTACGATAATCACGGACCATAAACTCCGGTTGGGCCTTTTTAAGGAGGACAAAGTGATCCCACCCACTGCCTCGGCTCCAAACCAACGTTGGACACTATTGTTGGTGGCCTGTGAGTACATCCTTCGAATACCACCCTGGTACACACATCACCAACGCTGACGCCCTGATTTGCCAACCGCTTACCACAAGCTTCGGCCTGGCCCAAAGGACGGTCCAAACGTTTAAAAACAGCGCGAAGAAACAGACCGCTGGTTCCCTAGACACCAAATTGGCCCAGTTCCTCTTCGATTACCGGACCATGCCACAAACGGCAATGGGAGTCGCGCTGGCGGAGTTCCTCGTGGCCCATCGATTCCGGACCAGACTCAGCCGATTGGTTCCCAATCTGGGGGAAGGGTGGAGACAAAACAAGAAGCCCAGAAAAGAAATGTTGACCGTTGAAGGTCTGACAGTCTATCACTTTGGAGATGGATTACCTTGGATCCCAGGATCCATAGTGGAAAAGACTGGCCCCATTTTGTACAAGGCCAAGACTAAAGAGAAGACTATAAGGAAACAGGTGGACCATCCGAGGAGCAGGGAAGCCTCAGCTGTTGAAACAACTCCAGACGGGGCGATGCCCTCAACGTGCTTAGCACTCACCTCCGGGCAGAATCCATGGGAAACCTGAGATCATTCTGCCCGAGGATGGAGACTCAGGATCAGAAATGGAAACTGAGACGGTTGGAGTGGGGGGTGCTCTAGACTTGGGAAGGTGGGAGGGGGGGATGTGATAACCCTCATAAGGATCATGGAGGATCACTAGTTGATCTCCCCGTGGGGTTTGTAGAGTACGAGTTCCTGGATAGAAGGCGGAGGCCTGCCCACCTGGGACTCGTTAGTGATCCCTTTAAATGTCGCTCCCAGTCCCGGACCGGGAATTCCAATAGTCCCGGGCTGCAACATTTGTGTCGTACGCCATGGTAACGGCTTTATCTTTTGAGTTAAATAAACCCGTTTATCCCGCTTCTCCCATGTCTCCTGGATTACTTCAAATATAAACGCTGACATCGACCAGTTGGGCCCAATGGCCTGTCTCCATGCTGTAATTTTTATATAATTTTGGATTTACAGTCAGATATTTTGTGAGAGAAGAACAATCATTTGGCCATTTATTTCATTGTCCCATCGAGGATTTTGCTACGCCGGACACAAAATAGGATCATCCCCTCCGTTACTGAGTACGGTGGACTCTCGTGTGTAATTACAGCAACAACCATCTGCATTTATATAGGGCCTTTAATGCAGTAAAACACCACAAGGTGCTTCACATGAACATTATCAAGACACAAATTAGACGATGAGCAACACAAGGAGATATAGGGACAGACCAAAACCTCAAAGAGATAGGTTTTAAGGAGCGTCTTAAAGAAGGAGAGAGAGATGGGAAGCTTCTGGAAGGAATTCTACAGCCTAAGGCAGGACCATCAATGGAGGAGTGATTAAAATCGGGGATACACAAGGGGCCAGAGGTGGGGGACTGACCAATAGAACAATGGAACAGTCCAGGCTGGAGGGGACAATGACATGGAGGAGACGTCCATTGAGTTGAGGCAGGGGCAGAGCCAAGAAACACACAAGCACCAAAGCTCTGCCAAAACGAGCACACTATTTCTGAATAGAACACTGTCTTCCTGTCAGCTGGTCAAATACACACAGGAGCGCAACAAGCTTGAGGTTGTCTTCCTGTTGTGGGAATGTGGCTAAGCTCCCAAAGGAAATCTCCCAAAAGGTAGCGAAGCTCATTGAGAAAGCGACTCAGATTATCTGTGCGTTTATTATCCGATTGCCAACACGTAGAAAACTGGATCGCAGAAGGATCTGGCTCGTTTAATTGTTCAAACGTTGTGTGGCACAGGATTTAACACAAAACGAAGGAGCTTGCAATTATTTGGCGGCCTTTCTCTACCGCGGGGCATCCCAAAGCACCTCACAACCAGTGAAGTACATTTGAAGTTCAGTCACTGTTCCCATGAAGGAAATTTAGGCACAGCAAGCTCCCAGAAACTGCAATGTGATAATGGCTAGATAGTCTTTTCTTGTGATGGCAATTGAAGATTAGATATTGGGCAGGACTCCAGGGAGATCGTCCCTGTATTTCTTGGAAGGAGTTCAAGGGCAACCCTCGATGTTGTGATGTTAACTGCTTTACATTTGACCATAGATATTAGATTTGTTGGTGTATGCACAACGTAAATTATAACTCCTGATTCATAAAAAGATTCACTTTTGTTTACGGAACCTCTTTGTGAATTGACTCAAACCAATAATTGAAGGAGGTTTTAATCATTCACGTGTGAAAAAAACAAAATACTTCAAACACATACAGGTGCTGCCAAGCTTCCTGGATTGTCTCGGCGTCTCCAGGGATTGAACAGAATGGGGGTGATTTAACCCAAATAAAACAGTCCCGTTTTGGGCGGGTATAATGGGGTGTTTCTTGGAGCCTGCAGTGTCGAGAGCGATTCCGCTATCTCACGGGGCTCTGCCGTCTTTTGGCCACGGGAAGCTTGAGATAGTTCCGCCCGATCTGTCAAACCCCCTCCGCTACCCCACCTCAGCCTCCAGTCGCCCCACTGCCCCAACCAACCTCTGAAAGGGACTCACAACCCTCCATCGCCCCACCTCCAAAGGGCAGGGCACCCCCAGGCCAGATCTCTGGCACGGATACCCTGGCACCTGGATACCCTGGCAGTGCCAGCATGGCACCCTGGTAGTGCCAACATGTCTGGGTGGCACTGTCATGGTGCCAGTGGGAGTTCCAGCATAACACTCGGGCCAGAGCCCAATCATCCAGGGGCCTCCAATGGACTAGGAGACCCCCCGGGAGATCCATTTGTGTGGACCAGTGCTATCGGTGCCATGACGACGACTTCCGGACGAGGCCGTTAGTTCCCGGGCCTCGGGGAAATACCGCGCAGACATATTCAAATGAGCCCAATGGCTTACTTAAATATGTTAATCTGGATCTTGCCCTGCGAGGGGAGATCCAGATCACGACGTCTCGCCAGATGTTGTTAAATCTCGCGAGGCGCTCCGAGCGTCGCAAACCTCACGAGTTGAAGCGGCCTCGACATGTCACCAAGTCGGACAACACGGGCCATTAAATCGTACCCAACATCTCTGCCAGCAATTCAAGAGAAAAATCAGAGCATTAAATCACCCACTTGAATCAGGAAGAGCCAGGTAATTTTCCAATTGGCTGTTGGGCAGCTGATGTGCCATGAGAATAGAGCAACCAATGGCAGGGGACGGGAGGCAGGCAGTCTGAGGCGGGATGTCAGGAATTGTCTCTGTAGCGGAGTTGGCAACAGCTCTGCTCCATTGGATTTGCTTTTCTTCCTCTCCTCCCAGGAGACAGCCCGGTCAAAGTCAGTGAAACCCGGTGGAAAATGCGCCTGTTGCTCACTTTCATCACGACCTTATGTCTAAAGGTCAGTATCCAGCTGTCAGAACTGGAAAATCCGATTGGGCAATCAGCCCAAGGGGGGAGGGATTTATTTTGCAAGTTCAGTAAGCTGAAATAACAAAGCCATGCTCGGTTGCCAATTTCCAGTCCTTTGGTGTGGCTCCTGTGTCCCATTCCTTATGTCCTCTTGTAACCTCTTCTTAACCAAATGCCAAACTCTTCATTTGGACCAAGAAATGAGAACAAGAGGAGGCCATTCAGCCCCGAAGCCTGTTCTGCCATTCAGTGGTTGACCCACATCCTAACTCCCGTTTAGGTCACATGGTACAGTGGGTAGCGTCCCCGCCTCTGAGTCAGAAGTTCCGGGTTGGAGTCCCAGGACTTGGTCACCAGGGAAGATGCTTTCATAACGCGGCTGAAAAAGGTCATGTGTCAACCTGCAAATCCTTCCAACAAGCCAATGGCTGACGGTAGGAGCGGGAGAGACCCATGGTCAGATCAGCTTGATGTAGAGTGATGTCACTCAAGCTGTAAACCTCTGGGGACAGACAGCAGCCTGTTCCTGGAATTATTAGCTGTGGATACAGATGAAAATCTGCCTTGTGTACCACTAGTTACAGGATGAAAATTGGAATTAACTTCAATTACCCACATTGGGCCTGTTAATACCCTTGCTGAACAAAAATTTATCAATCGCGGTTTGAACTTTGCTAATCACCTCTCATTAAAATTGCATTGATAACCTTTGAGCAAAGTGAAAAAGTATTTGTGCACAAGATCTCAACAAGCTTATCCCAAGTACAGTAACATTTGAAAGGATCATTGCAGCTGAGTAACTAAGGCTGGTATATTCCAGCATCTACACGTATTCACTTATGTGTTTCTGAATGATCGGGGTTTAGAATAGGTGATTCTGCATTAGATTCAAAAGAGACATCATAGAATCATAGAATTTACAATGCAGAAGGAAGCCATTTGGCCCATCGAGTCTGCACCGGCCCTTTGAAAGGGCACCCTACCTAAGCCCACACCTCCACCATATCCTGTAACCCAGTAACCCCGCCTAACATTTTTTGGACACTAAGGGCAATTTAGCTTGGCCAATCCACCTAACCTGCACATTGTTGGACTATGGGAGGAAACCGGAGCACCCGGAAAAAGCCCACGCACACACGAGGAGTACGTGCAAACTCCGCACAGACAGTTACCCAAGCTGGGAATCGAACCTGGGTCCCTAACGCTGTGAAGCAACAGTGTTACCACTGTGCTGCCATGCCGCCCATCTTCGACAGCATCTCCCAAACCTGCAACCTCTACTGCCTAGAAGGACAAGGGCAGTTGGAGCATGGAAATATCAGCAGCAGAACATTCAACCACCAGCAGCACACACCATTCTGACTAGGAACTATATTGTCCTTACTGCATCATCCTTAGGTCAAAATCCTTAAGCTCCCTCCCGAAGAGCACTGTGGGTCAACCTACAGCAGTTCAGGAAAGTGACTCACCATATGTGGGGAACGGGGAATGCACGGCCGAGGCCACACTTAGTCCTGTTTCCTGCACCGTGGAGCCCTCCTCGCCGAAACTTCTCAGTGCAGGGAGGGATCAGGAAGCCATTCTTACATGGCGACCCCCCAAATCCCCGCCACGCCCCAACTTCTTGTAAGGGTCCCCGGACCCACTGCAGCCCCCCACACCCACGCAGGTCTCCCTCAGGAAACTGCATATTAAAGCGAGACGAGCTGCCCCGCTCTAATATGCAGATTTTCCAAAAAGTGATCCTGTCCACAATGGGCGCGATTCACATCGCGATGTCTCACGAGATTGCGTTAGATCTCGTGAGGCGTGGTGAGCCGGGTAGATCCCGGGAGCAGGGTCTCCCGGCAGGAATCGGCCACGTCACGCTGAAGCGCGTTGCTTTTCGGGCACAGCGTGGTCAGTAGATTGCACCCCACAGTGTCTTCGCTCGGCAGGTTGGCTAGCGTCCAGTAGCCTTCAGGAAAGATGGGAACAAACTATGGGACCAAAAACACACGGCATTTATTTTCCCATCTAAAGAAGAAATATTGGAGCCACACTCACCTCGGCAGTTTATTTACATTCTGGCATCTACATAAGAGCATCTACATCTCCAAAAATCTGCCCTGGTCCATCCACGTCGACGCTACCACCAAGAAAGCACAACAGCGCCTATACTTCCTCAGGAAACTAAGGAAATTCGGCATGTCCACATTAACCCTTACCAACTTTTACAGATGCACCATAGAAAGCATCCTATTGAGCTGCATCACAACCTGGTATGGCAACTGCTCGGCCCAAGACCGCAAGGAACTTCAGAGAGTCGTGAACACCGCCCAGTCCATTACACGAACCTGCCTCCATTGACTACATCTACACCTCCCGCTGCCTGGGGAAAGCGGGCAGCATGATCAAAGACCCCTCCCACCCGGCTTACTCACTCTTCCAACTTCTTCCATCGGGCAGGAGATGCATAAGTCTGAGAACACGCACGAACAGACTCAAAAACAGCTTCTTCCCCACTGTCACCAGACTCCTAAATGACCCTCTTATGGACTGACCTCATTAACACTACACCCCTGTATGCTTCACCCAATGCTGGTGCTTATGTAGTTACATTGTATACCTTGTGTTGTTGCCCTATTATGTATTTTCTTTTATTCCCTTTTCTTCCCATGTACTTAATGACCTGTTGAGCTGCTCGCAGATAGATACTTTTCACTGCACCTCGGTACACGTGACAGTAAACAAAATCCAATCCAATCCAAGACTTTCATCAGACTGACATCGAGATTCAAAGGATTAAATTACCAAAACAGGCTGCATGCGCTAGACTTGTATTCCCTTAAGTCCAGTAGGTAAGGTTAGGGGTGATATAATTAAGATGTTCAAGGTGATTAAGTAATTGGATACGGTAGATATGGAGAAACTATCTCCCCCTTATAGTGGGGAGTCCAGAACAAGGGGGCGTAATCTTAAAATTAAAGCTTAGCCTTTCATAGGTGGCGTCAGGAAACACTTGTTTGCAGAAAGGTTAATTGAAATCTGGAACACCACCTCAAAATTTCTGTTGATTCTGGGGTCCAATGATAATTTCAAAAGTGTTTTTGTTAGGCAGGGGTATTAAGGGTTTCAGAAGCAAATCAGATGCATGAGTTAAGATACATAGCAGTTACCACTCAATGGTGAATAAGGGTCAAGGGGCTGAATGGCCTCCCCATGCCCCAATGTTTTACAGCTGAAAGGCTGAACAGAACAGTGAGCAGTGGAGGAGTTCATCAGCAATACTGACTGTAGAGTTTCTTCAACATGAATCTGGGTGGTTCCCTCCTCGATCAGGTTACAAAATAACTTTGAAAGCCAGCTTGTTAAATGTTCTTGTAATGAATGCCCTCAACTCCAAGGGGTCGGGCACACGAGTGGAATATTTGAACACAAAAGTCATGGGAGCGATGCCAAAATTTTCTAACTTCCCATTGGAGTATATTTCAGGCACGGTGTCAACGACATGCCTCACAAATGTCTCCAAAGCCAGTGAATGCCAGATTCCCGTTATTATTGAACTCAAAACAGAAAATGCTGGAAACGCTCAGGAGGTCAGGCAGCATCTTACGTCATCGACTCAGAAAGGCTCCGGAAATTCTCACCCCCCCCTCCCGGTCGGGGGTGGAGCCTTCTGATCTCACTGATGTCTAAGGCCTTTTGGTTTGTTTGCCGGCCGCACCATCGAGGAACGGGGGAGGGGGGGGGGGGGGGGCTTCCATCAGCGGAACGGCAGGGATTCTCCGGTGAGAAGTCCCAGAAAAGTCAGCCCACAGATTAGAACATAGAACATAGAACAGTACAGCACAGAATAGGCCCTTGGGCCCTTGATGTTGTGCCGAGCAATGATCACCCTACTCAAACCCACGTATCCACCCTATACCCATAACCCAACAATCCCCCCATTAACCTTACACTACGGGCAATTTAGCATGGCCAATCCACCTAACCCGCACATCTTTGGACTGTGGGAGGAAACCGGAGCACCCGGAGGAAACCCACGCACACACGGGGAGGACGTGCAGACTCCACACAGACAGTGACCCAGCCGGGAATCGAACCTGGGACCCTGGAGCTGTGAAGCATTTATGCTAACCACCATGCTACCCTGCTGCCCCTAATTCTGACGTTATAATCAGGTTAGCGTGGCGGCATCTGGCGCAGTGGTTAGCACTGGGACTGCGGCGCTGAGGACCCGGGTTTGATTGAATCCCGGCCCTGGGCCACTGTCCGTGTGGAGTTTGCACATTCTCCCCGTGCCTGCGTGGCTTTCACCCCCACAACCCAAAGATGTGCAGGGTAGGTGGATTGGCCACGCTAATTTGTCCCTTCTTTGGAAAAGAAATAATTGGGTACTCTAAATTTTAAAAATAAATAATCGGGTTAGTGTGGCCAACCTTTCCTGACTCAGTCACAGAATGAGTTGGTTCTGGTTATAAAACCCTGGACTTATTGCAAACTAATCAGGGTGTGGAGCCACACACAGCTACAGCAGGAAGGGGCAGTGCAGTGACCTCTTTCGAGGGATTCATTGTATTTTATGTTCAGCAATAATGTTGTTTTCCTAATATCCTCTGCCCTCAGCTGAAAGAGCTGCCTCTAGCTGCTATCATGGTTTAAGTGGATCAATTGCCCTTTCATAATTTGCGCAAACAGCCATTGTTCGTGTGAGTTTAGACCGTGTTAGTTGGCATTTTGGCCACAAGGGCATCACTGTTGAGCTTGATCCAGCTCTTTCGCTTGGCATCTCTGTACCTGCTTTGCCCCAACGACGGGGAACGTCACTGGATAGCGATCTGGACCGCGAGCCCAATCTGATTTTACAACCCTTTCACCCAAATCTAGAGGTACCCCCCCCCCCCCCCCCCCCCCCCCCAACACCACCCGAGTTCCAGTACCACTACCAAATTCCCAACACCACCCGAGTTCCAGTACCACTACCAAATTGCAACAACGAATGGTTAACTCCCCAAGGATCGCGACTTGAACCTACAACTTTCCTAGTTGGTAGAACTGGGTATTCGCAGGGTTAAATAACGGTTGCCGAGCGGGTTGCTGGTGGTGGCGGGTGGGGGGGGGGGCAGCAGCTGGGGGGGGGAGAGTTCTGCGGTTTTATTCATTCCCCATTTGTCTATTCTGCTAATGGTGCCGTCGGTCTCCAAGGAGACACGAGCTGTGAGAACAGAAAACTTTCAACACAAGGTCACAGGGACACACCACATCAGATAATATATCCACGTTCATTCATCCTTGCTACAGCATTGCGTGGGATGTATGCCTGGTGTTTTGCAAGACTCAAGTATCCAACTCTGGACTTCTTGTTCAGCTCTTATCTTACGTTTCCCACTGCTCTTCACACTAAGGTCATGCAATACCGATATCTATCTCTAGATGTCAGCACCACGTTGAGGGGGTCATTTTAACTTAACCAGCCTGGTGGGAAATCGAGGTTTTTAAAAAAAAAAAATCTTTATTAGTGTCACAAGTAGGCTTACATTAACACTGCAATGAAGTTGACGTGAAAAGCCCCTAGTCGCCACATTCCAGCGCCTGTTCGGGTACACGGAGGGAGAATTCAGAATGTCCAATTCATCTAACAGCACGTCTTTCTGGACTTGTGGGAGGGAACCGGAGGAAACCCACGCAAACACGGGGAGAATGTGCAGACTCCACACAGACAGTGACCCAAGCCGGGAATCGAACCGGGAACCCTGGCGCTGTGAAGCAACAGTGCTAACCACTGTGCTACCGTGCCGCCTGGTTTGAATGGCAGCACAATTTTACAATAAAACCAGCCTCACTTGGGTCCTATCAGTGTTTCGCACTGTCGGGTTTGGTTATCATGAACCCCACACTGTATTTGACCAAATGCCAATGGCGTCTCCACCGTCACACACACAACAGACCCGCCAGCAGCAAAATGTCAGACTGTAAACATTATACTGAGTAGATGTAGGTTTAACTGTTGCTCAGCTCTCTATGAATGAAATATATGTACAAACACACAATGTTCCTCTCACCTCCTACACTCCCTTTGTAGTTTTTAACAACAATGGTGATTTTCAGCCAAACTTGTGGCTTTAATCTAAGAGTGTAACCGAAGCTCAGAGTGACTCTGGGAAGCTGCAAACTGAGAAGGGCCTGAGGCCAGATTGAATTTCACGAGCTCTGTTTTTTCCATCGAGTTGAGTCTTTTAACCTCTTAGTGTAACCCCAGACGGAACATTGTGATGTTTGCTTTGGCAAGCAAATCCTACCATCGTGGATTTTGTTCTCTTTAGTTTTGATTTTGAGAGGTGGTGGTTACGGGTAGTGCTCGAGGGCTGGAGAATCGCAAATGTTACACCTGTGTTCTAGAAAGAGTGTAAGGATAAACCCACACTTGCCAGCAGAGCAGCGGGAAAGCCTTTAGAGAGAATGATCCAGGACAACATTAATAGTCACTTGGACAGGGTCACTCAGCTCCTGACCTCATTACAGCCTTGGTTCAAACATGGATGAAAGAGCTGAATGCCAGAGGTGAAGTGAGAGTGACCGCCCTTGACATCAAGGCAGCATTTGACCGAGTATGGCATCAAGGAGCCCCAGCTAAACTGGGGTCAATGGGAATCGGGGAAAACTCTCCGCTGGTTGGAGTCATACCTGGCACAAAGGAAGATGGTTGTGGCGCATGAGTTCCTCAGGGTAGTGTCCTAGGCCCAACCATCTTTAGTTGCATCATCAATGACCTTCCTTTCAGCATAAGATCAGAAGTGGGGATGTTTGTGGATGACTGCACAATGTTCAGCACCATTCGTGACTCCTCAGATACTGAAGCAGTTCATGTCTAAATGCAGCAAGACCTGGACAATATCCAGGCTTGGGCTGACAAGTGGCAAGTTACATTCACGACAGACAAGTGGCAGGCAATGACCATCTCCTACAAGAGATAAAGCAACCATCACCCCATGGCATTCAATGGCATCACCATCACTGAATCCCACACTATCAACATCGTGGAGGTTACCATTGACCAGAAACTGAACTGGATCAACCATATTAATACTGTGACTACTAGAGCAGGTCAGAGGCTAGAAATCCTACAGCGAATAACTCACCTCCTGACTCCCAAGCCTGTCCACCATCTACAAGTCACATATCAGGAATGTGATATAATACTCTCCACTTTCTTGGGTCTGGGTGAAGATAATTATCTCAACCCAAAAATATTGGCATGTGGAAAGGTGTTGGAGCAGGAAAGCAGCAAAAGTCGACCCCTACAACTCTCCAAGGCAAGCTGGCTGAAAGAAGGCTACTTGCCGCATGTTGTGTGGCATAAGGTGGGGATTCTTCACACAAACCCAGTTCCTTTTGCCTCTTATCCTGGCTGTAAGCATGTCATCTGAACGCTCTTCATTTTTGGGAACAAAGGAATTAGGAACAGAAGTCGGAATTTCAGCCCTTGGAGCCTGCTCCTCCATTCAATCAGATCATGGCTGATCCCTCCCTGGTCTTAAATCCACCTCCCCACCAGTTCCCCATATCCCTTTAACCCGTTCTTTAAAATCAGAAATATACCTATCTCCTTCTTGAAACCAGTAAGAAGTCTTACACCAGGTTAAAGTCCAACAGGTTTGTTTCAAATCACTAGCTTTCGGAGCACTGCTCCTTCCTCAGGTGAATGAAGAGGTATGTTCCAGAAACATATATATAGACAAATTCAAAGATGCCAGACAATGCTTAGAATGCGAGCATTAGCAGGTAATTAAGTCTTTACAGATCCAGAGATAGGGGTAACCCCAGGTTAAAGAGGTGTGAATAGTCTCAAGCCAGGACAGTTGGTAGGATTTTGCAAGCCCAGGCCAGATGGTGGGGGATGAATGGAATGCGACATGAATCCAAGGCCCCGGTTGAGGCCGTACTCATGTGTGCGGAACTTGGCTATAGGTTTCTGCTCGGCGATTCTGCGTTGTCGCACGTCCTGAAGGCCGCCTTGGAGAATGCTTACCCGGAGATCAGAGGCTGAATGCCCTTGACTGCTGAAGTGTTCCCCGACTGGAAGGGAACATTCCTGCCTGGTGATTGTTGCGCGATGTCCGTTCATTCATTGTCGCAGCATCTGCATGGTCTCGCCAATGTACCCCGCTTCGGGACATCCTTTCCTGCAACGTATGGGGATTCACCTGAGGAAGGAGCAGTGCTCCGAAAGCTTGTGTTTGAAACAAACCTGTTGGACTTTAACCTGTTGTTATAAGGCTTCTTACTGTGCTCACCCCAGTCCAACGAGGGCATCTCCACATCATCGTCCTGAAACCATTTAATGACTCAGATTCCACCATACTGTGGGCCAGCGAGTTCCACAAATTCACCACCCTCTACGAGAAGTAGTTCCTCCTCATCTCATTTTCCCACATCATTTCAGGAGAGGGGAAAAAGGTCATATCAGTGCCAGGCTACATAAGAAATATTGACTGAGCAGTTATGAATGACTCTCTGTTAACACACTGGGATCCCACTTGAAATCCATTCAGGAATTATGTTCAGCACATGAAGGAGCCAGAACTCCAAACTAAAGGAGGTTCACAAAGTCCCAGTAACTTCTAACTTCATATTAATGGAGACTGAACTCTATGTTGTTCTAGAGGAGTCAACTGCAAGCCCTCATGTACTTTCCCAGTAGTGCAGCTGCTGGGGACAGTTTATCACTGGTTTCTTATCTGGACAAAGCTGGAGATGTACCAAAGGAGGGAGTTAAGAGTTAGAGGCTGCACGGCATTGTGGAGTTTTCACATTCTCCCCGTGTCTGCGTGGGTCTCACCCCCACAATCCAAAGATGTGCAGGGTAGGTTGATTGGCCACTCTAAATTGCCCCTTAATTGGAAACAAAAAGAATTGAGTACTCTAAATTTATTTTAAAAAGGAGTTAGAGGCTGCATTTCCAAGCTATTGATTGTTCCACCATGGTGGAAGGTTTTCTGTATAGATATTGGTGAAATATATGTTAAGAAACAGGTTATACTTATCAGCGGCACGGTAGCACAGTGGGTAGCACTGTTACTTCACAGTGTCAGCGTGCCAGGTTTGATGCCTGCTCGGGTCACTGTCTGGCCGCGAGGTTTGCTAGTGTCACACAGGAGGGTTTAAACTAGTATGGCAGGGGGGTGGGTACTGGAGCAATAGGTCAGAAGGAAGGTGAAAGCATTGAAATGAAATGAAATGAAAATCGCTTATTGTCACGAGTAGGCTTCAATGAAGTTACTGTGAAAAGCCCCTAGTCGCCACATTCCTGCGCCTGTCCGGGGAGGCTGGTACGGGAATTGAACTGTGCTGCTGGCCTGCTTGGTCTGCTTTAAAAGCCAGCGATTTAGCCCAGTGAGCTAAACCAGAGGGAGAACTAGGGAATAGGGCCAGTATGGCTCTGAGGAAGACCAGACAGGGAGAAGTATTACGGGTAAGGCAGATGAACTTAGAGCTTGGATTAGTACTTGGAACTATGATGTTGTTGCCATTACAGAGACCTGGTTGAGGGAAGGACAGGATTGGCAGCTAAACGTTCCAGGATTTAGATGTTTCAGGCGGAATAGAGGGGGGTGTAAAAGGGGTGGTGGAGTTGCGCTACTGCTTAGGGAGAATATCACAGCTGTACTACGGGAGGACACCTCAGAGGGCAGCGAGGCTATATGGGTAGAGATCAGGAATAAGAAGGGTGCAGTCACAATGTTGGGGGTTTACTACAGGCCTCCCAACAGCCAGCGGGAGATAGAGGAGCAGATAGGTAGACAGATTTTGTAAACGAGTAAAAAACAACAGGGTTGTTGTGGTGGGAGACCTCAATTTCCCCAATATTGACTGGGACTCACTAAGCTAAGGGCTTAGACGGGGCAGAGTTTGTAAGGAGCATCCAGGAGGGCTTCTTAAAACAATATGTAGACAGTCCGACTAGGGAAGGGGCTGTACTGGACCTGGTATTGGGGAATGACCCCGGCCAGGTGGTAGAAGTTTCAGTAGGGGAGCATTTCGGGAACAGTGACCACAATTCAGTAAGTTTTAAAGTGCTGGTGGACAAGGATAAGAGTGGTCGTAGGGTGAATGTGCTAAATTGGGGGAAGGCTAATTATAACAATATTAGGTGGGAACTGAAGAACCTAGATTGGGGGCGGATGTTTGAGGAATCTGACATGTGGGAGGCTTTCAAGTGTCAGTTGAAAGGAATTCAGGACCGGCATGTTCCTGTGCGGAAGAAGGATAAATATGGCAAATTTCGGGAACCTTGGATAATGAGAGATATTGTAGGCCTCGTCAAAAAGAAAAAGGAGGCATTTGTCAGGGCTAGAAGGCTGGGAACAGACGAAACCTGTGTGGAATATAAGGAAAGTAGGAAGGAACTTAAGCAAGGAGTCAGGAGGGCTAGAAGGGGTCACGAAAAGTCATTGGCAAATAGGGTTAAGGGAAATCCCAAGGCTTTTTACGCATACATAAAAAGCAAGAGGGTAGCCAGGGAAAGGGTTGGCCCACTGAAGGATAGGCAAGGGAATCTATGTGTGGAGCCACAGGGCAAGGTACTAAATGAATACTTAACATCAGTATTCACCAAAGAGAAGGAATTGGTGGATGTTGAGTCTGGAGAAGGGGGTGTAGATAGCCTGGGTCACATTGAGATCCAAAAAGACGAGGTGTTGAGCGTCTTGAAAAATATTAAGGTAGATAAGTCCCCAGGGCCTGATGGGATCTATCCATGAATACTGAAGGAGGCTAGAGAGGAAATTGCTGAGGCCTTGACAGAAATCTTTGGATCCTCACTGTCTTCAGGTGATGTCCCGGAGGACTGGAGAGTAGCCAATGTTGTTCCTTTGTTCAAGAAGGGTAGCAAGGATAATCCAGGGAACTACAGGCCGGTGAGCCTTACGTCAGTGGTAGGGAAATTACTGGAGAGAATTCTTTAAGCAGGATCTACTCCCATTTGGAAGCAAATGGACGTATTAGTGAGAGGCAGTATGGTTTTGTGAAGGGGACGTCGTGTCTCACTAACTTGATAGAGTTTTTCGAAGAGGTCACAAAGATGATTGATACAGGTAGGGCAGTGGATGTTGTCTATATGGACTTCAGTAAGGCCTTTGACAATGTCCCTCATGGTAGACTGGTACAAAAGGTGAAGTCACACGGGATCAGGGGTGAGCTGGCAAGGTGGATACAGAACTGGCTAGGTCATAGAAGGCAGAGAGTAGCAATGGAAGGGTGCTTTTCTGATTGGAGGGCTGTGAGTAGTGGTGTTCCGCAGGGATCAGTGCTGGGACCTTTGCTGTTCGTAGTATATATAAATGATTTGGAGGAAAATGTAACTGGTCTAATTAGTAAGTTTGCAGACGACACAAAGGTTGGTGGAATTGCGGATAGCGATGAGGACTGTCAGAGGATACAGCAGGATTTAGATCGTTTGGAGACTTGGGCGGAGAGATGGCAGATGGAGTTTAATCCGGACAAATGTGAGGTAATGCATTTTGGAAGGCCTAATGCAGGTGGAGAATATACAGTGAATGGTAGAACCCTAAAGAGTATTGACAGTCAGAGAGATCTAGGTGTACAGGTCCACAGGTCACTGAAAGGGGCAACACAGGTGGAGAAGATAGTCAAGAAGGCATACGGCATGCTTGCCTTCATTGGCCGGGGCATTGAGTATAAGAATTAGCAAGTCATGTTGCAGCTGTGTAGAACCTTAGTTAGGCCACACTTGGAGTATTGTGTTCAATTTTGGTCACCACACTATCAGAAGGATGTGGAGGCTTTAGAGAGGGTGCAGAAGAGATTTACCAGGATGTTGCCTGGTATGGAGGGCATTAGCTATGAGGAGCGGTTGAATAAACTCGGTTTGTTCTCACTGGACCGACGGAGGTTGAGGGGCGACCTGATAGAGGTCTACAAAATTATGAGGGGCATAGACAGAGTGGATAGTCAGAGGCTTTTCCCCAGGGTAGAGGGCTCAATTACTAGGGGGCATAGGTTTAAGGTGCGAGGGGCAAGGTTTAGGGGAGATGTACGAGGCAAGTTTTTTACACAGAGGGTAGTGGGAGCCTGGAACTTGCTGCCGGAGGAGGTGGTGGAAGCAGGGACGATAGTGACATTTAAGGCGCATCTGGACAAATATATGAATAGGATGGGAATAGAGGGTTACGGACCCAGGAAGTGTGGAAGATTTTAGTTTAGACGGGCAGCATGGTCGGCACGGGCTTGGAGGGCCGAAGGGCCTGTTCCTGTGCTGTACTTTTCTTTGTTCTTTGTTCTTTATTTGTGCGGAATCTACACGTTCTCCCCGTCTCTGCGTGGGTTTCCTCGGGTGCTCCAGTTTCCTCCCACAAGTCCCGAAAGACGTGCTGTTAGGTGAATTGGACATTCTGAATTCTCACTCAGTGTACCTGAACAGGCGCCAGATTGTGGCGATTCGGGGACATACATTGTGCACAAATAGAGATCCTTTTTTCTTCAATTCCCCCCACCCTTTTCCAATTCAGGGGCATTTTAGCGTGGCCAATCAACCTACCCTGCATATCTTTGAATTGTGTGGATGAGACCCACGCAGACATGGGGACAATGTTCAATCTCCACTTGGACAGTGACCCAGATCGAACCCAGGTCCTCGACGCCGTGAGGCAGCAGTGCTAACCACTGCGCCACAAATAGAGATTCTTAAAACTGCTTAAACACACACCCATTCAAACATCATCACACAAATTCAATGCAGAATCACAGCTATACACTTGTACAATGTGCACATTTGAGCAGCACGGTAGCACAGTGGTTAGCAGCTCCAGGGTCCCAGGTTCGATTCCCGGCTTGGGTCACTGTCTGTGTGGAGTTTGCACGTTCTCCCCGTGTTTGCATGGGTTTCCTCCGGGTGTTCCGGTTTCCTCCCACAGTCCAAAGATGTGCAGATGGATTGGCTATGCTAAATTGCCCTTAGTGCCCAAAAAAGGGTAGGTGGGGTTATAGGGATAGGGTGGAAGTGTGGGGATAGGGTGGAGGTATGGCCTTAGGTGGGGTGCTCTTTCCAAGGGCCGGTGCTGACTCGATGGGCCAAATGGCTTCCTTCTGCACTGTAAATTCTATAACTATAACTATAAAACTGATGTACACTTGCACGCCCAAGAACAGTCAGCTACATTAGAGGACGACTCTTACCTGATCCAAAAATTAGAGTTAAAATCGAGTTCTGAGCCAGTTCTTTCATACATATACATTTTAAAAAATAAACGGCTCCCAAGAATTTGGAAGAATTCCTATGGAAGTGTGCCTGAGCTTGAATTCAGCATTTAGAAATCTTGGGAGAATACAGCACAGAAGGGGATCATTTGGCCCTTTAAGCTGGTACTGGCTCCTTGAAGGTGCTATCAGTTTGGTCCCACTCTCCTGCTCCTTCCCCATAGCCCTGCACTTCTTGTATTTATGCAATTTCCCTTTGAAAGTTACAATTTAATCTGTTGGAAGAGCCCTTTTGGGAAGACCATTCCAGATTTAACTCACTGTGGACGGTTTTTTTCCTCCTCATTTTCCTGCTTCTTTTGCGAATTACCTTCAATCTGTTTTCCCTGGTCACTCACTTCTGTCACTGGAAACAGTTCCTCCTTATTTAACGTTATCAAAACCCTTCACGATTTTAAACCTCCCTTAGAGGTTTCTCTGTGTAACTGAAGTCCCTAATCCCAGGTACCATTCCAATGAGTCTCCTCCGCACCATCTCTGAGGAGTTTGGCATCCTCCCCAAAGTGTGGTGCTCAGAATTGGCCACAACTCTCCAGGAAAGGGCTTAGGCAGCGGGTAGCAAAACAGGAGGCCGTCGGTGGTCAGGTGTTTCTTTCCAAAGCCTGCGCAACGTGAACAGAAATGTAAAACAAAAAATCCTAAATGGGCATCAAGTTAATGACAATTCCTTTACAAACTGCTTCCAGGTATAAAGTTTTGTCACTGGGTTTTCCTCCTTGTGTTCTGTGAAAGCACCAAGGCCGTGACGTTAAACAGTGGGAAAGCTGGGAATCGGGGGCTGGATTCTCCGACCTGGCGGGGGCCGGCGTGAATCACGCCCCACCGGCTGCCGAATTCTCCGGCACCGGATATTCGGTGGGGGCGGGAATCGTGCCGCGCCTATTGGCGCCCCCCCCCCACCCCCCCGGCGATTCTCCGGCCAGCGATGGGCCGAAGTCCCGCTGCTGTTAAGCCGGTCCCGCCGGCGTGAATTAAACAAGGTATTTACCGGCAGGACCAGGCGGCCCGGGCGGGCTCCGGGGTCCTGGGGGGGGGGGGGGCACGGGGCGATCGGGGCCCACCGATACACGGGCGGGCCTGTGCCGTGGAGGCACTCTTTTCCTTTCGCGTCGGGCATCAGTCTCCGCAATGGCCGACGTGGAGGTGACCCCCCCCCTGCGTATGCGCGGGGGTGACGTCAGCAGCTGCCGGCCGGCAGAGTCCCTTCGGCCCCGGCTGGCACGGCGCCAAAGGCTTTTCCCGCCGGCCGGCGGCGCGTCAACCACTCCGGCCGAGTAAAAAGCGGCGCCGCATAAATGACGCGGCCGCGCCAGGTAAATAACGTCACCCGAGCATGCGCTGGTTGGCCGGCGCCAACTGGCTGCCGTTCTCCCTGAGTCCACTCCGCAAGAAGATGGCGGATGGATCTTGCGGGGCGGCGGAGGAAAGAAGGTCCTCCCTTAGAGAGGCCGGCCCACCGATCGCGGGCCAGACATCATCCCCCCCCCCCCGGTGCAGGAACCCCCCTCGCCCCCACACAGGCCGCCCCCTGCAGCGTTCCCGCGCAGTTCCCGCCGGCAGCGACCAGGTGTGGACGGCGCCGGCGGGAACCTGTCGTGTTGGGGCGACCGCTCGGCCCATCCGGGCAGGAGAATCGCCAGCGATTCCGAGCGGCCAGCTGTGATTCTCGCCGCGCTGGTTTGGGGGGGTGGGGGGTGGGGGAGAATCGCGTACGGGTGCCAGGGCGGCGTGGCAAGACTCGTGCGGCGCCCTGGCGATTCTCCCACCCGGCGTGGGGAATTCCACCCCCTGTTTCTTTTGGGGGACCAAGGATTAAAGCTGCCAGCAATTTTTCACAAGACATGTTGAATAAACCAAGTGGCAGTCGGTGATCTGTCGAGTTAATTATTAATGCCAGTGAGTAAATCTAAAAAAGCATTTCATCAAATGGGCCTGGGTCTTAACCTTTTGAACATTGGAGAGTATAGAACCCGCTCACACCAAAACCAATTCACTCTCCTCATTCCCCACTGTTCACACTTGCTTTCTCACTCTCTGTTCACACATTTTGGGGCCTGATTTTAAACTCTTTAGTGAATGGGTTTTGAGGGAGTTAAAATTTGAATGCCTCAATTGAAGCTGCCTCCATCACACTTCCAGCCCGTGCAGTCCAGACCCCAACCACTCGCCGCGTGAAATAGCTTCTTCTCACATTGCATTTGGTGCTTTTGCAAATCACTTTAAATGTTTGCCCATCTCGATCTTGATCCTTTTACGAGGGGGAACAGATTCCCTCTGTCTACTCTGTCCAGCCCCCTCATGATTTTGAACATCTCTATCAAATCTCCTCTTAACCTTCTTCTCTCCAAGGAGGACAGTCCCAACCTCTGCAATCTGTCCTCATATGGGCGGCACGGTAGCACAGTGGTTGGCACTGTTGCTTCCCAGTGCCAGGGACCCGGTTTTGATTCCCGGTTTGGGTCACTGTGCGGAGTCTGCACGTTCTCCCCTTGTCCGCGTGGGTTTCCTCCGGACGCTCCGGTTTCCTCCCACAAGTCCCGAAAGACGTGCTTGTTAGGTGAATTGGGCATTCTGAATTCTCCCTCAGTGTACCCGAACAGGCGCCGGAGTGTGGCGACTCGGGGATTTTCACAGTAACTTCTGTGTTAATGTAAGCCTACTTGTGACAATAAAGATTATTCTTGGCATCATAACTGACATTTCTCATCCCTCGAACCATTCCTGTAAACCTCTCTTGTTCTCTCTCTGATGCATCACATCCTTCCTATAGTGTGGCACCCAGAACTGTACGCTATGCCCCTGTTAATAAAGCCCAGAATACTATAATATTTATTATCTGCTCTCTCCACCTGACCTGCCACCTTCAATGATCTGTGCACATTTACATCCAACTCCCTCTGCTCCTGCACCCTCTAAAGAATTTTACCCCTTATTTTATGTTGTTTCTCCATGTCCTTCCTACCAAAATGCATCACCTCGCACTTCTCCACATTCAACTTCATCTGACATCTCTCTGCCCACTCCACCAACTTGTCAATCTCCTTTTGAAGTTATACACTTCCTCACAGTTTTATACAGCACAGGAACAGGCCCTTCGGCCCTCCAAGCCTGTACTGGTCATACCAACCTTGGCCAAAGCCCTCAGCACTTCCATGTGCCGTATCCCTCTATACCCATCCTATCCATATGTTTGTCAAGATGCCTTTTGAACGCCGTTAATGTATCTGCTTCCACAGCCTCCCCTGGCAACGTGTTCCAGGCACTCATTACCCTCTGCGTAAAAGACCTGCCTCGGATATCTCCTCTAAACTTTGCCCCATGGGCCTTAAACCTATGCCCCCTGCTGACTGACCCCTCCATTCTTGGAAAGAGTGCCTGCCCATCCACTCTATCCATGCCCCTCATAATCTTGTAGACCTCTATTAGGTCACCCCTCAACCTCTGTCTTTCTAAGGAAAACAGTTTGTGTGTATTCAGCCTCGCCACATAGCTAACACCCTCCAGACCGGGCAACATCCTGGTAAACCTCCTCTGCTCCCTCTCCAAAGTCTCCACATCCTTCTGGAAGTGCGGCGACCAGAATTGTGCGCAATATTCGAAGTGCGGCCTTATCAAGGTTCTATACAACTGTAGCATGACTTGCCAGTTTTTATACTCGATGACACGTCCAATGAAGGCAAGCTTTCTTGACTACCTTGTCTACTTAGTGTTGCCACCTTCAAAGATCTGTGGACCTGCAGGCCAAAACTCTCTGATTTTATATATTCCTAAGAGTTGTGCCATTTACGGTATATTCCCCCTCTATGTTAGACCTACCAAAATACATTACCCCACATTTGTCCGGATTAAACTCCATTTGCCATTTCTCTGCCCAAGTCTCCAACCAATCTATGCCCTGCTGTATCCTCTGACAATCCTCAACACTATCTGCCACTCCACCAAACTTGGTGTCATCCGCAAACTTACTAATCAGACCAGCTACATTTTCCTCCAAATCGTTTATGTACAGTACAAATAACAGAGGCCCCAGCGCAGATCCCTGTGGAACACCACTAGTTATGACCTTCCATTCAGAAAAACAGCCTTCCACTGCTACCCGTTGCCTTCTGTGGCCGAGCCAGTTTTTATAGAACAGTACAGCATAGAACAGGCCCTTCGGCCCTCGATGTTGTGCCGAGCAATGATCACCCTACTTAAACCCACGTAACCCGTATACCCGTAACCCAACAATCCCCCCATTAACCTTACACTACGGGCAATTTAGCATGGCCAATCCACCTACCCCGCAGATCTTTGGACTGTGGGAGGAAACCGGAGCACCCGGAGGAAACCCACGCACACACGGGGAGGACGTGCAGACTCCACACAGACAGTGACCCAGCCGGGAATCGAACCTGGGACCCTGGAGCTGTGAAGCATTGATGCTAACCACCATGCTACCGTGAGGCCCCTTCGGTATCCAAGTTTTGTATCATCCACAAACTTTGAAATTGTCCCCTGCACAGCAAGATCTAGATCATTAATATATATCAGGAAAAGCAAGGGTCCCAATACTGACCCCTGGGGAACACCACTACCAACCTTCCTCCAGGCTAAAGAATATCCATTGACTATTACTCTTTGTTTCCAATTATTCAGACAATATTGTACCCACAATGCTCCTATCCTTTTATTCCATGACTCTCAAGTCTGTTGTGTGGCACTGTATCAAATGCCTTTTGAAAGTCCATGTACACCACATCAACAGCATTACCCTCATCCACCCTCTCTGTTGCCTCCCTAAACAATTCTGACAGGTTAATTAAACATGATTTCCCCTTTAGAAATCAATGCTGGCTGTTTCTAATCAACCCACATTTTTCCATGTGACTGCTGATTCTATCCCGAATAATTGTTTCTCGAAGCTTGCCCACCATTGATGTGAAACTGACTGCTCTGTAATGCTGGGGCGACCCTTACATTTTTCATCAAGGGCGTAACAGGTTCAAGGGGCTGATTTGCCCCCTCCTTATGTTCCTCGGTTAATCCCGTTGATGCTGAAGAATGACCCACTAAAACTGCCTTCCTCCTTACAAAATGCTTAGATTCCCTGAAGAACCTGCAGCATTTGGAAAATAAACGGGAAAAGTGGGAAAAGAAGCAGCAGAAAAGGAGGCGAATCAAACAGCGCTCAATCAGCAAGGAAAAGTGGGTGGAGACTCTGGTGGTGGCAGATTCTAAAATGGTGGAGCACCACGGCAGTGAGAACATTGAAGCGTACGTACTCACCGTCATGAACATGGTGAGTAACCTAGTTATTCAATCATCCATTTTGACGGGCAAAGGTGGCCTGGAAAATGAGCTCATAGAATTTCTTGAAGCAGTATGCTCTAGAGCCAACTAAGACATGGCAATGAGTAATGTAAAAAGGATTAATCAACAGGCTCATGGTAAAGGAGCCTCTCGGTGACAGCAATCATAACATGACAGAATGTTTTGTTCAGTTTGAAGGGGAGAATTGTGGGTCTAAGACTAGTGATTTAAACCTGAATAAAGGTAATTATGAGGGTTTGAAGATTGAGCGAGCTGAAGTGAACTGGGTTAAAAGGTAGGACAGTTGAGATGCAGTGGCAATCTATTAAAGAGATATTTAATAACTCTCAGCAAACGTTTATCCCAGTGAGTAGGATACATTAGGTGCACTGGGGGCTGGTTAGGACACAGGGCTAAATCGCTGGCTTTGAAAGCAGATCAAGACAGGCCAGCAGCACGGTTCATTTCCCGTACCAGCCTCCCCGAACAGGCGCCGGAATGTGGTGACTAGGGGCTTTTCACAGTAACTTCATTTGAAGCCTACTTGTGACAATAAGCAACCCTCCCGATGGCGAGTTCCGGATCGCGCCCCAAAATGGCGACAATATCATTAACCCTCATTTGCAATCATATCAATCTCATTAACGAAATTGAAGTCAAATGCAGTGGTTTCTGGGAATTACCCAACTTCCCAGCGGGAACTCCTTTTGGTACTCCTTTTCAAAAACGTGAAGCTGGCGCAATGACTACTGACGGGAGGTGAAGAGGTGAATATCCCCTTCCCGGCACGCAGCCCAAGGACACGGGAGACGCTGCCTCAGTGCTCAGGGCACTTGGGGGGGGGGGGGTGGGACACACCCTCAGGGTGGGTGGGATTGGTCGGGGCTGAAGCCTTTCAGATCGGGGGTCGCCCCTGGGGAGGGGTGAGGGACTTTGCATCTGTGAGGTCTTCCAGCCATCTTTGAATATTGTGGAGACTCATAACAGGAGCGACCACAGTCGCTGCCTATCTGTCCGGCCAAACCCTTCCGAGACAGAGTCCTGCTGGAGCTTCTCTCCTGAAAGTCAATTTCACCCCCTTTGACTGTGAGCAGCCTCTAGCTTCACAGCTGAAGGCTATTACAAATGAAAGGCCGTTGGTCATTCTGGTGGAGTTGGAAACAAGTAAGAATTAAACAGGCCAGAGGCAGATCTCCTGAATTAAGGCCTAGGTTAATACAAGTTAAAGTGACTCTCCAAAGGGAATCCTACAGCCTGGAAGTTCTGACTGAATGTTGCTGCCAGAAGATCCTTGTTAGCAATCCAACCTGTGGTTTAAAACACTCCCCATCCTGGGAGGACAGCTTGCTGCTGCAACGACTTCAACATCTGAAGCAAGGACTCATCTTCCATTTCATATTAATCCTCTTATTATTTTTACCCCTCCCGCTCCCTCTGTGTGTCTACCCTGTGTGTGTTTGGATAGGGGGTGGGACAGTAAAAGGGGAGAGTCGTAGATTAACTGGCCGTCATGCTTCTTAATCATAGAATCCCTATAGTGCAGAAGGAGGCCATTCGGCCCATCGAGTCGCACTGACCTTTGGAAAGAGCACCCTACCTGGGCCCAAGCCCCCACCCTATCCCCGTAACCCAGTAACCCGACCAAACCTTCTGAACACTAAGGGGCAATTTAGCATGCCTAATCCACCTAACCTGCACATCTTTGCACTGTGGGAGGAAATGTGCAAACTCCACACAGACAGTGACCCAAGGTGGGAATTGAACCCGGGTCCCTGGTGCTGTGAGGCAGCAGTGCTAACTCTTATCACTATTTTTGTCATAAATAAGCAGTTATTGGTTGGATTTTCTGTTCCGCCGCGCCACATTTCTGGGTCAGCACGCCGTGGAGATTCTCCGTTTCGCCGGCTGGTCAATGGTGTTTCCCATTGTGGGGCAGCCCCACGCCGTCGGGAAACCCCCCTGCTACCGGCGAAACGCCGGCGGAGAATCCAGCCCCTTATGTTTCACTTACAAATCTGGTGCCTGAAAGTCATTGGAGCAGACAAGGGCCAAGGATCTCGAAACATTCCTACAAATTATTGGTTAATTCACTGCGTTGGGACTCAGGGGACTGTGATGCTGGAATTGACTGTATACCCACCCTGGGTGTCGTAACACTACCAACTGGGCCACACTTGACACATTGAATTTCTATTCTGAGAATGGAAATTGAATAACATTCGTCTTTTCTCATAATTTGGAAATCAAAGCCCTAATATTAGCTGTCGTGAATTTATCAGGAAACATTGAAACCCATAAACTGAGCCCCTCAGGCTTTGGCGAGCTGATTGTTGGGGTGGCAGCATTTAATAATTCAGGAGATATTGGCAGCAAAATCAATTTAAAGCACCAGCTGGTCATTTGGGGATTTATGATCCAGCCAGGTTGGTTGGCTTGTTGCTGAAGTAACAGCATTGTAACAAAAATTTCAATCAAGAGACATCGAAAGCAAGACTCTATTTCACAAACTAATACACACACTTATACACTCACACTAATAAACACACACTTATACACTCACACTAATACACTCACACTAATACACACACACTTATACACTCACACTAATACACACACACTTATACACTCACACTAATACACACACACTTATACACTCACACTAATACACAAACACTTATACATTCACACTAATACACTCACACTAATACACACACACTTATACACTCACACTAATACACACACACTAATACACAAACACTTATACACTCACACTAATACACACACACTTATACACTCACACTAATACACAAACACTTATACACTTACACTAATACACTCACACTTATACACTCACACTAACACACACACACTTATACACTCACACTAACACACACACACTTATACACTCACACTAATACACACACACTTATACACTCACACTAATACACACACTTATACACTCACACTAATACACACACACTTATACACTCACACTAACACACTCACACTACACACACACTTATACACTCACACTAATACACTCACACTTATACACTCACACTAATACACTCACACTTATACACTCACACTAATACACAAACACTTATACACTCACACTAATACACAAACACTTATACACTCACACTAATACACACACACTTATACACTTACATGCTCACATAGACACCCGCACACACATGCACAACACACACACAATCTCTCACATGCTCACACATGCACTCTCACATACATATGTCTTTATTCTCACACACACTCGGGTGCACATACACACATATACTCACATGCTCCCATATGCACACTCGCATATCTCAAACATACACAAGGTCATATTTTTGCCATTGAGGTGGGAAATCCCCTAACAACAGCAGACCTGTCTCCATGGAAACAACCCCTACATTAATGATATAATAATAATAATCTCTTATAATAATCTTTATTAGTGCCACAAGTAGGCTTAAATTAACACTGCAATGATGTTACTGTGAAAAGCCCCGAGCCTCCACATTCAGGCGCCAGTTCGGGTACACAGAGGGAGAATTCAGAATGTCCAATTCACCTAACAAGCACGTCTTTCGGGACTTGTGGGAGGAAACCGGAGCGCCCGGAGGAAACCCACGCAAACACGAGGAGAATGTGCAGACTCCGCACAGACAGTGACCCGAGCCGGGAATCGAACCTGTGACCCTGGCACTGTGAAACATGACTGCTAACTACTGTGCTACTGTGCTCGGTGAACTGTGTGTGTGTGTGTGTGTGTGGTGGGGGGGGGGGGGGGGCACATTCGTGCCACACAAGTGCCAGGCAATGACCGTCTAACCACCACCGCTTGACATTCAATGGCATTACCATCGCTGAAACCCCCACAATAAATATCTCGGGGGTTACCATTGATCAGATACTGAACTGGACTAATACTGTGGCTACCAGGGCAGATCAAAGCTCTATCAGGTCACTCCTCAATCTCTGACGTTCTAATGAAAACAGCCTGAGTCTATTCAGCCTCTCCCCATAACTAACACCTTCCAGACCAGGCAACATCCTGGTAAACCTCCTCTGCACCCTCTCCAAAGCTTCCACATCCTTCTGGAAGTGTGGCGACCAGAATTGTGAGCAATATTCCAAGTGCGGCCGTACCAAGGTTCTATACAACTGGCCAGTTTTTATACTCGATGCCCCGTCCAATGAAGGCAAGCATTCCATATGCTTTCTTGACTACCTTGTCCACTTGTGTTGCCACTTTCAAAGATCTTTGGACCTGCACGACCAGATCTCTCTGACTTTCTATATTCCTAATATTCCTATATTGTACAAAATGTTCCTGCGATGTGTCCTCACCACCTCTTTATGTATCTTTCTGCAGGTCGCAGGGTTATTCAGTGATGCAAGCATCGGCAATGCTGTGAACATCGTCATAGTTCGTCTTGTGCTGTTGGAGGAAGATGAGGTGAGGAGGAAATGTGTGTGCTTGATTGAATGTGAGGGGCAGTACTGGTAGAAAAATGTCTAATCTGAATACTGGTCTGTGCAGAGTTAACCATCTGGCCATGCATTCAGCTCAACCCACTCACCAACGACATAGGTAGGAAAAGGGATAGGGATGTAAGGCAGGAATTCAGGGAGATAGGGTGGAAACGTAGGGCTAGAACAAACAGAGTTATCATCTCTGGGTTGTTACCCATGCCACGTGCTAGCGAGATGAGGAATAGGGAGAGAGAGCAGTTGAACATGTGGCTACAGAGATGGTGCAGGAGGGAGGGTTTCAGATTCCTGGATAATTGGAGCTCATTCTGGGGTAGGTGGGACCTCTATAAACGGGATGGTCTACACCTGGACCGGAGGGGTACCAATATCCTGGGGGGGGAAATTTGCTAATGCTCTTCTGGAGGGTTTAAACTAATTCAGCAGGGGGTTGGGAACCTGAATTGTAGCTCCAGTATACAGGAGGTTGAGAGTAGTGAGGTCATGAGTAAGGTTTCAAGGTTGCAGGAGTGTACCGGCAGGCAGGAAGGTGGTTTAAAGTGTGTCTACTGAAACGCCAGGAGCATCCGGAATAAGGTGGGTGAACTTGCAGCATGGGTTGGTACCTGGGACTTCGATGTTGTGGCCATTTCGGAGACATGGCTAGAGCAGGGACACGAATGGTTGTTGCAGGTGCCGGGGTTTAGATATTTCAGTAAGCTCAGGGAAGGTGGTAAAAGAGGGGAATGGGTGGCATTGTTAGTCAAGGACAGTGTTACGGTGGCAGAAAGGACGTTTGATGAGTACTCGTCTACTGAGGTAGTATGGGCTGAGGTTAGAAACAGGAAAGGAGAGGTCACCCTGTTGGAAGTTTTCTATCGGCCTCTGAAAAGTTCCAGAGATGTAGAGGAAAGGATTGCAGAGATGATTCTGGATAGGAGCGAAAGTAACAGGGTAGTTATTATGGGGGTCTTTAACTTTCCAAATATTGACTGGAAACGCTATAGATCGAGTACGTTAGATGGGTCTGTTTTTGTCCAATGTGTGCAGGAGGGTTTCCTGACACAGTATGCAGATAGGCCAACAAGAGGCGAGGTCACATTGGATTTGGTACTGGGTAATGAACCAGGACAGGTGCTAGATTGGAGACTAGGTGAGCACTTTGGCGATAGTGACCACAATTCAGTTACGTTTACTTTAGCGATGGAAAGGGATAGGTATATACCGCAAGGCAAGAATTATAGCTGGGGGAAAGGCAATTATGATGCGATGAGGCAAGACTTAGGATGCATAGGATGGGGAAGGAAACTGCAGAGGATGGGCAAAATTGAAATGTGGAGCTCGTTCAAGGAACAGCTACTGTGTGTCCTTGATAAGTATGTACCTGTCAGGCAGGGAGGAAGTGGTCGAGCGAGGGAACCATGGTTTACTAAAGTAGTTGAATCACTTGTCAAGAGGAAGAAGGAGATTTATGTAAAGATGAGACGTGAAGGTTCAGTTAGGGCGCTTGAGAGTTACAAGTTAGCTAGGAAGGACCTAAAGAGAGAGCTAAGAAGAGCCAGGAGGGGGCATGAGAAGTCTTTGGCCAGCAGGATCAAGGATAACCCTAAAGCTTTCTATAGGTATGTCAGGAATAAAATAATGACTAGGGTAAGAGTAGGGCCATTCAAGGGCAGTAGTGGGAAGTTGTGCGTGGAGTCCGAGGAGATAGGAGAGGTGCTAAATGAATATTTTTCGTCAGTATTCACACAGGAAAAAGACAATGTTGTCGAGGAGAATACTGAGATACAGGCTACTAGACTAGAAGGGCTTGAGGTTCATAAGGAGGAGGTGTTAGCAATTCTGGAAAGTTTGAAAATAGATAAGTCCCCTGGGCCGGATGGGATTTATCCTCGGATTCTCTGGGAAGCTAGGGAGGAGATTGTTGAGACTTTGGCTTTGATCTTTATGTCGTCATTGTCTATAGGAATAGTGCCAGAAGACTGGAAGATAGCAAATGTTGTCCCCTTCTTCAAGAAGGGGAGTAGAGACAACTCCGGTAACTATAGACCAGTGAGCCTTACTTCTGTTGTGGGAAAAATCTTGGAAAGTCTTGATTAGGGATAGTCAACACAGTTTTGTAAAGGGTAGGTCGTGCCTCACAAACTTTACTCAGTTCGTTGAGAAGGTGACCAAACAGGTGGACGAGGGTAAAGCAGTTGATGTGGTGCATATGGATTTCAGTAAAGCGGTTTGATAAGGTTACCCACGGTAGGCTATTGCAGAAAATACGGAGGCATGGGATTCAGGGTGATTTAGCGGTTTGGATCAGAAATTGGCTAGCTGATAGAAGACAAAGGGTGGTGGTTGATGGGAAATGTTCAGCCTGGAGTTCAGTTACTAGTGGTGAACCACAAGGATCTGTTTTGGGGGCCACTGCTGTTTGTCATTTTCATAAATGACCTGGAGGGCGTAGAAGGATGGGTGAGTAAATTTGCAGATGACACTAAAGTCGGTGGAGTTGTGGACAGTGCGGAAGGATGTTGCTGGTTACAGAGGGACGTAGATAAGCTGCAGAGCTGGGCTGACAGGTGGAAAATGGAGTTTAATGCAGAAAAGTGTGAGGTGATTCATTTTGGAAGGAGTAACAGGAAGACAGAGTCCTGGACTAATGGTAAGATTCTTGGTAGTGTGGATGAGCAGAGAGATCTCAGTGTCCATGTACATAGATCCCTGAAAGTTGCCACCCAGGTTGAGAGGGTTGTTAAGAAAGCGTACAGTGTGTTAGCTTTTACTGGTAGAGGGATTGAGTTTCGGAGCCATGAGGTCATATTGCAGCTGTACAAAACTCTGGTGCGGCCGCATTTGGAGTATTGCGTGCAGTTCTGGTCGCCGCATTATAGGAAGGATGTGGAAGCATTGGAAAGGGTGCAGAGGAGATTTACCAGGATGTTGCCTGGTATGGAGGGAAGATCTTATGAGGAAAGGTTGAGGGACTTAAGGCTGTTTTTGTTAGAGAGAAGGTTAAGAGGTGACTTAATTGAGGCATACAAAATGATCAGAGGATTAGATAGGATGGACAGTGAGAGCCCTTTTCCTCGGATGGTGATGTCTAGCACGAGGGGACATAGCTTTAAATTGAGGGGAGATAGATACAGGATAGATGTCAGAGGTAGGTTCTTTACTCAGAGAATAGTAAGGGTGTGGAATGCCCTGCCTGCAACAGTAGTGGACTTGCCAACATTAAGGGCATTTAAATGGTCATTGGATAAACATATTAATGATAAGGGAATAGTGTAGATAGGCTTTAGATTGGTTTCACAGGTCGGTGCAACATCGAGGGCCGAAGGGCCAGTACTGCGCTGTAATGTTCTATTGTTCTATAATGACTCCAGCTTGCATTTCACTCATTTCCCCATTCGTTGCAACTGATGGTAATGCCAAACAGGTGAATAAGCAGCTGAAATAAAACTTCAAAAGAGAATTGTGTAAATACTTGGAGAGGAAAGGTTTGTTGGGCTGTATTCGGTGGAAGAGAAGAGGAGTGGATAGCTCTTTCAAAGAGTTGACCCAATTATATTGGGTGATATGGCCTTGTTTTGTGCTGGGTGAATATGAATATGTTACCGTGGGCAGCAAGCTCTGTTAAGGTGTTGCTCGCCACAGATAGAATGTAAACCGGGTCGAATGCAATTACTTTTTATACCTTTCTAGTTTCAATATTTTATGTTGGAGGCCTTATCCTCTCTGTCAGATGTTTACTACAGATACCATTTCGTTTTCTGCAAATGCCAAATGAGACTCTGCCACAGTTCATTCAATGTTCTCCAGTGTTGTTTTGATGCTTTTGAGACTCTTGTTTGCAGCCTGCATTATTCTCTTGCTGTTTCCCCCCAATAATTGAGAGGTTTTGGGCAAGGGAGAAGTTGGTTAACAATACTACTGCCATGGAAACAGAAGACAAAGACTTGAGTAATTGGCATAGAACCAGGGAAGAGGTTATGGGATTCGTATGCAGCAAGTTATTATAACCCAAAATGCGTTGCCTGAAGGAGGGATGGAAACAGATCCAACAATAGTATTCAAAAGGACATTGGAGATGTAAGATGTAAGATATTTATACAGTCGTGGGGAAAGAGCAGGGGATGAGGCTAAAGAGCACCTCCGTGATTGGTCAAATGGCCTCCTTTGTTGCGATATGATTCTGTGCTTCTCCTTCGGAATTCAGTGGGATAAAATTGGGATTGAGTTCCATGCAGACTCTTTCACATCGTGTGACCATTCTCTTCTTTCCCCCGTTCTTTGCCTCTGTATATCCCAGAGGACTCCACACTCCTTATCAGCCCACCACCACAACCCACCACCTCACTCACACAGAAAAGAATGGGTGTGATTCTCTGTTTGCCAATGCCGCAATCGTGAAATGCGTTTGGGCACAGACTAGCTTCCGACGGCAAAATCATGGTTTGACGCCAAATCGGGATTCTCCGGCACCCTGAAAATGGCGTAAATGCGTCGCTCGTCGTGTGGGGTAAAGGTACAGTGGGTATATCATTAGCAGGCCTGACACCCTAGTCTCCAGGGCCTCCGAGATTCAGCACCTCCGATGGGCCTAGTTCCCAACGGTGTGGTTCACTTGTGGTCTCAAAAGTTGTGACTAGCGTTCTGGATGTTGAGCGAGAGAGAGGAGGTAGGAAATGGCGTGGAGGGACTGCGGGCGGCCGAACCGGACACCGGCCGCACTGGCTGGGGGGGCGGGGGCAACAGGCCAGGCAGTCAGGGTGCCCCCCCCCCCCCCCCCCCCCCCCCACAGGACTGGGGTGGTGCCCTGGCACGACCGCCATTACAGCGGCCATCTTGCTGCGCACCGACCGACCACCCACCTCGGCCCCTGGTTCTATGCAGTGACATTGGCTATATGGGTGCTCCCACCCCAGCCCCCAAACACCCCGCCTAACCGTCCACCAACCACCCGAGGACCACCCAGGACGACACCCACGGCAGCCCCCAGTGAGGGCAGTGCCAGCCAACGGTACCACTGGCAACAGGGATGGGCACCAGGACCGGGGGTCCCCATGGTGCCGGATAACAACGGGGCAGGGGTGGGGGAAGGACATGTTTGTGATCGAGCAGTACTTTGGCGTCCTGAAGATGCGCTTCAGGCTCGTCCGCATCGTGACGGCCTGCTGCATCCTCCACAACATCGCGCAGCAGAGGGGCGATGTGCTGGTGGAGGAGGATGAGGAGGAAGGGCAGGCCTTGTCCGACGAGGAGTATGCAGGAGAGGGGGACGGTGAGTAGGACATGGGGCCCAGGCAGGGGAGACTGCACGATGTTATCGCCATGGCCAGCGTGCAGAGGAGAAGGTGGGGAGGGACGGGGGTTCTAGCCAGGGGTACGGACACCACATCCCAGACCCACACCCCCTAACCTCCCGCACCGCCAAACCGCCTGCTTGCACACCCCTCCGTTATACATCCCTGCGGCGCTACGAGCTGGGGGCCCTGGGTTGGCAGTGACAGTGGGTCTGGCCCATGGTAGGGAGGATAATGATAACCCGCTCAGCAATGAGCTCCAGTGCTCCATATCGTATGACAATGTCTGACACATGCCGACAGTAGCACCTTCCACCTGGGTGATCCCTGCATGCGAGCTGGACAGTCCAGTGATCTGATTGAGGTGGTGACCATGATTCTTGTTATGGGACATCAGAGTGAAAATGTCTCCTCTAGTGAGGGAGTTCAGGTCAAGGGAAGATTTGTTTTCGAAGTACCTAATTCTTTTTTTTCCAATTAAGGGGCAATTTAGCGTGGTCAATCCACCTGCACATCTTTGGGTTGTGGGGGACAAACCCACGCAAACACGGGGAGAATGTGCAAACTCGGCACGGAGAGTTACCAGGGGGCCGGGATTGAACCCGGGTCCTCGGCCCCGTGAGCTAGCAGTGCTAACCACTGCGCCACTGTGCCGCCCGTGGGGTCAAGGGAAGATGACGTTAAAACGGCTGTTCAGGAAGCCGTTCTTGATCAAAGGATAGTGAAAATCTGGAACTCTCCCTCTCCCGATGAAGCTGTTGAGATGGAGGGTCAATTGAAAATTTCTGCTGGGACTGATGGAGTTTGGTAGGTACAGGTATCCAGGGAGATGCAGTCAAGGTGCAGATCAGTTATCTAATTGAATGGTAGAACAGGTTTGAAGGGCTGAAAGGCCTCCTCCCAGTCTTCATCTGCCTCCAGGATGCCAAGACATTTAGGACTTTTCCCTGTTTGATAGATTTAAGAGCCAGGCTTTGTCAGCAGTAGGGATTTGCTTAAAATAATTGGGGAGAGAGGCTGGAGGCTGCAAGGAGGGGCTGCAATAAGGCTGGGTTGGCTTAAGTTGGATCACGTTCCTCCTGTATGTCCACTTGTTGAACCAGGTTAATGAAGTGAATTATGCTTCACATCCTTCAACGGAATTGGGTGAGAGCCAAGAAACATGACGTGGGGGAAGAGAAAATTCTGTCATTATCGGCCTACATTACATAGAATGCACAGCTCAGAAACAGGCCACTCGGCCCAACTGGTTCCCAGACTAGCCTCCTCCCATCCATGTTCACCTTAACCCTAACAGAAAACTTCCATTTCTTTCTTCATCAGATCTGCCTTGTGTTTTATCCGGATTTATGGCAGACTCGCTGTTCCATCAGTGTTGTCCCGGATTGTCAGCTTTGCCCCTTTAGCTAGAATCCGCAATGAAAATGTGCGCAGCCCCATGTGCCCCGGAGTCGCAACACAAGTGAATTAACCAATAATCTTTATAAAAATACCTGACGTCTTTGGCCCTTGGCTGCCGAATAATTACAGTCACCAGGGTTGTATGTTTAAACACAATTACTGTTTATTTACAGCTAGACATCTAATGAAATATGAAGTAAATACGACTGGTTAGCAGTTAACTCATTCCTAACTCCTATTTTAACTTTCCCCATCTCTACACACACACACACACACACACACACACAGGACAGACAAACACAGAGGGCTGGTGAGGGGTAAAAATAATGATCAAAAGAATATGGCGGTATGGTGGCACAGTGGTTAGCACTGCTGTCTCACAGCGCCATGGATCCTGGTTCGATTCCGACCTCGGGTGACTTTGTGGAGTTTGTACGTTCTCTCCCCGTGTCTGCTCCGGGTTTCCTCCGGGTGCTCCGGTTTCCTCCTACAGTCCAAAGATGTGCGGGTTAAGTGGATTGGCCACGCTAAATTGCCCCTTAGTGTCTAAAGTTGGGGTTATGGGTATTGGGCGGGGATTGTAGGGATTCTATGATTCTATGAAAAGGAAAAAGAGGTGCGACCCAGCAGCCATGCTGCACCCAGCTCGCCAGGGATCACGTGGGCGGGATCACGTTTTAGCAAATCTGCATATTAAAGCAAGGCAGCTAGTCTCACTTTAATATGCAGCTTCCTGAGTTACTCGGGGACCTCGGGCGAGCATTCCCTTTCTGCAGAGAGATTGCATTCACAGCTAATACTAATACCTCATTGTCACAAGTAGGCTTCAATGAAGTTACTGTGAAAAGCCCCTAGTCGCCACATTCCGGCGCCTGTTCAGGGAGGCCGGTACGGGAATTGAACCCGCGCTGCTGGCATTGTTCTGCATTACAAGTCAGCTGTTTAGTCCACTGTGCTATACCAGCTGGCTTTCTGGAGAGAGATTCGGAGGAGAGAGAGTAACAGGACCTTTCCTCGTGATGCCTGGATCGAAACTGAAAACTACTTGGGACTTGGGAAAAGCATTTCACTGGGATATAATCCAAACACTGCCAGTTACCAGACAGAGTACAGCCTTTTGTGCCAATTCATTGGCTGCCGGCCAATCAAGCAAATCTAATCCCAACCCATCTCTCTGACTGATGCCGACAAGTCTGTGGTCTCCTGTTCAAACCAGCAGACTAGCAAACTGACTCCTCCTGTAACTTCTGCATTCTTCTGCTTGACTTAAAGAAACATGTCCATTAATCATCCCTGGATCAAAAGAAGAACGGCAAAATAAAAGAAAGGGGAAATTAGGGGAATAGCAGGGGCGCAGAGCTGTGGGACGCAGTACGCACCACAGGACTGGTTGTTGCTATCCAACCAAATCAAAGACTTGAACATAGACACCGTAATGATTTTTTATTATGATCTCCTAAGATCAGCATAGCTTTCTCGATAGCGAGCTGCCCCGCTTGGGTGACTAAATTACTTTGTCGGTGCCCTCGCCCTTGCCATGCAAATGTATGCATGATAGGGAGCTGTCAGAATCCCGCGCCACCATTTTGAGCGGGTGGCCTGACATCGCCATCCAGCGACTACCACCCCTCCCCCTGCACGATGCTAATCCTGTCCCCCCCAATTGGCAAGTAGGGGATCCTGCCCCCCCCCCACCCCCCCAACACCAGGTGAATTACAGGTCATCCTCCCTCACAACACGGGTAAGCATGGTAGCACAGGTGGTTAGCACTGTGGCTTCACAGCGCCAGGGTCCCAGGTTCGATTCCCGGCTGGGTCACTGTCTGTGCGGAGTCTGCACTTTTTCCCCGTGTCTGCGAGGCTTTCCTCCGGGTGCTCCGGTTTCCTCCCACAGTCCAAAGGCGTGCAGGTTAGGTGGATTGGCCATGATAAATTGCCCTTAGTGACCAAAAAGGTTAGGAGGGGTTATTGGGTTACGGGGATAAGGTGGAAGTGAGGGCTTAAGTGGGTCAGTGCAGACTCGATGGGCCGAATGACCTCCTTCTGCACTGTATGTTCAATGTATGTTCTATGTAAAGGTAACACGCATGCGTGAAGGTGACCCAATCCCTCCCACCGATCCCCCATCAGACCACCATACCAGCCATCCCCCATCAAAGACCCTGATATCGGAGGCCCCCATATCAGAGACCCCGAAATCAGAGACCTCCCCGAGGAGAGATTCACCCCTATCAGAGACCCCCATATCAGAGGCTCCCCCATCAGTCAGCCCTGCCTGGAAGCTAAAACGCACTGCAGGCAGAAATAGTGAAACTTTGTTTTCACTTACCAGCCCCTTACACCTGCTGCCTCAGACAGAGGTGTTGAAGTAGCTGTTACTTCATATAAAGCATATGACAAGGCTTTAAACTCCCTCAGACCCTTTGATCTGTGAGGCTCCTATTCACTTTGAAAGAGAAATAGCTTTTCGTAGGCTGTACGACAGAGAATTAGCTTCCAGATAACTGGATTATTTGATTTCATTTCTCTTCATGCTTGAATGCATCTCAAGTATCTTGCTATGAAGCTAACCACAATGTTTATAAACAGTAAGGTGATAAGTGCTGTCACTTCCTCTTTTTCTCAGCAGAAAGCACTTAACTTCTTTTGATGTGGTGAGGACATGTTAATCGCAGCGAGATGTTTATAAACACTGTGACCGAGGCTCGATTCTCTCCCGGATTGGGAACCCCGCTACTGGCAGCGGACATTTTAAATGCACCTGGACAGTCTCAGAGGAACTGAACTTTATTATCCAAACACATTCTCTATATAAATACTGCCTCCTTTGTGTGAAAGGAGTGGAGTGTGACTCCTGCCAACATTTTTCCCTCTGTCAGCGTTTGGTTTGCTTCTGTCCCTTGGAGAGGTGATCGAAACCAAGTGATCCCACTGGCTTCCACTGCCACGCTTACCCCGTGGGCACAGACAGGGCAGGCATCACAATCAGGTCTAATCTCTTTGCTCGATGCCCGCAGAAGCACCCGACGTCTGAGAATGGTGGACTGCGAGCAACAGTTTGAACAAGAATTAAAGACTTGCATTCTAATAGCACCTGCCCAATACCTCAGGAGATCCCAAAAGCACCACTGAAATACTTTTTGAAGTGTAGGCTCTGTTGGCGTCTCAGCTTCACCACAGTGAGTGAGGCGGGTGGGAGTAAAGGGGATGGGGGCGGGGAGAGGGGAGTGAGGGGGTTGGGGAGTGTTCTCTCGTGAATTGTGTTCTCACTCAGGGAAGAATTCCTGGTGAATTGCAGCTTTAAGATGCGGAAAATGGCAAACTATTGGCGTCACAGAATTAAGCTCCTTCTATTCTCCCTTAACCCACAAACAGTAAAAGTTAACAAAGTGCACACGATGCTCAAGCTAAAAGTCAAGTACAGCTGTTGCTGGAAATCTGAAATATAAAAATGAAAATGCGTGAAGCATTCAGCAGAGCAGGCGGTATTTGCTGAGAAAGTGAGAGAAAGTGGGTTTCTAATGAAAGGTCAGCGATCTCGAGTTAACCCCAAGGAGGGTGATTTGGAATCTGGCTGTAACTCCTGCTTCACTCCCAGCCCAATATTCACTTCAGTGAAGAGTGAAATTGGTCAGGGTGTAAAGCCACATTCTTCCCGATCTTGTCAGTATCCCAACGGGAGTATCAGATTAACATTATTGCCTACTTTTCTCTCTCTACGGATGCTGCTTGACCTGCTGAGCATTTCTATCAAATCCTGGATTCTCCGATTTTGCAGCAATGGCCGATGGCAGCGTGGGAAATGTGGCATTTTATGACGCCAAAATTGGCACCGAACCCTCACCGATCCCGGGACCTGCCGCGCCGGGTAAAACTCCCGGCACCCGTGCCAAATACGGCTGGAAAATGGACAGGGCAGTGGCCGCATGCGCATGGAGACGACCTGCAGCAATCGCGCCATACAACATGGTACCAGCCATGTGCGAACCGGACCTGCCAAATGCGACAACCCCTGGCCACCCCCCACCAGCCCCCCCCCCAGCCCTGGTGGAAGCCCACCCCCACGGCCAGCCGGGTCTGGCGGTGCTGGACACAGACCGAGGCCCCCAAGCCGGGTCCCGACCGCTGAAACCACATGTCAACCACGCGGTCAGGAACACGGCCCATCGGGGGGCAGAGGATTGGAGGAGAGCCTTCCGATGAGGCGCGAACGCCGTTCCAACGGGACGCGATGCGATGATGCCATTCCGGAGAGGGCGGAGAGTAGAAAATCGGCATCAAACTGGCGGCGTTCCCAATTTGGCCGCTTGAAAGCATTCCTCGCCCGATTGCCAATTCCGATATCGACGTCGGGCAATGGAGAATCCGCCCCCTGTTTTTATTTCCTGCCATTTAAATGCTTGGAGCAACCCCCTCATCTCCCATCCTGTATAAACTCAAACTCGACTGCCCAAGCTTTGATTGGCAGCAAGTTCCATTCATCCATTGGCCGCTGTGCCAACTGACTTGGGTGCGCAATGTATCCGTTTCAAAATTCTCCTTCTGCTTTTCATATCCTCCACGGCTTCACCTTTTGCAGTAACTTCCTGCAGCCCTCTGAAATCTCTGCATTCCTCCAATTCTGGCCTCATGCCAAAATTTGCCCTCTTTGCTTCCCTGAATCATAGGCATGTGTGCCCTAAACTATCTGGGCACTAGAATCTGGTATTCCCTTCCTAAACCTCTCTGCCGTTCCACCTCGCTCCCCTCCTTCGGGCCACCCTTTAAAAACCATCTTTGACCCAGACTTTGGTCATTTCCCCGGATATCTGCTCATGTGGTTTGGTGTAAGTTTCTGTTTGCTAAAACTACCGTGAGTCACAAATGCTGCTTGTTCCTTAGCATTTGTCTCAAACATTCTACGAACTCTGTTAAGCTTCACCGCACTGTCAGACTTTCATAAAAGCTGTTCTTTCAGCTTTGCGTTCCAACCCTTCAAATTAAGATGAAAGCGTTTGGAAATTATGGATAAAAGTAGCATGTCTGCGAGCAGGAGACAGAGGTCAACAATTTCTAAAGGAGTGAGAGACATCACGTCTGTTCAAAGTTCAGCGTCTTTTTTATTTGATGCACTTTCCCTTTGACAATCTGACAGATTCTATGAATTCTGTTTGAAGAAAACTGCATGGAACTTAACTAGTTTAAACTGCCGTCTAACTGACATTGTTGCTGCGACTTGGGGTGGTAATACAACCGTGTGTACTACTGTGCAATATTGCGCAGTAAGTGTAGCTGCAGCGATTTACTCAGTAATATGGAACGTGTACTAATGCACCACAGGGAAACCCCCCCCATTAAACGCTGACCCCGAGAACTGGCACGCTACATGGGGACACCCAGTAAATACTGACACACTGCCCGGGAACCACCAGTAAATACTCACACCTACCCAGGGAACCCCCAGTAAATACTGACACCTACCCAGGGAACCCCCAGTAAATATTGACACACGCCCCGGGAACCCCCAGTAAATACTGACACACTCCCCCGGAACCCCCAGTAAATACTGACACCTACCCAGGGAACCCCCAGTAAATACTGACGCCTACCCAGGGAACCCCCAGTAAATACTGACGCCTACCCAGGGAACCCCCAGTAAATACTGACGCCTACCTAGGGAACCCCCAGTAAATACTGACACCTACCCAGGGAACCCCCAGTAAATACTGACACACTGCCCGGGAACCACCAGTAAATACTGACGCCTACCCAGGGAACCCCCAGTAAATACTGACGCCTACCCAGGGAACCCCCAGTAAATACTGACACACTGCCCGGGAACCCCCAGTAAATACTGACACCTACCCAGGGAACCCCCAGTAAATACTGACACCTACCCAGGGAACCCCCAGTAAATACTGACACCTACCCAGGGAATCCCCAGTAAATACTGACACCTACCCAGGGAACCCCCAGTAAATACTGACACCTACCCAGGGAACCCCCAGTAAATACTGACACACTGCCCGGGAACCCCCAGTAAATACTGACACACTACCCAGGGAACCCCCAGTAAATACTCACACACTACCCGGGAACCCCCAGTAAATACTGACACACTACCCGGGAACCCCCAGTAAATACTGACACACTACCCGGGAACCCCCAGTAAATACTGACACACTGCCCGGGAACCCCCAGTAAATACTGACACCTACCCAGGGAACCCCCAGTAAATACTGACACACTCCCCGGGAACCCCCAGTAAATACTGACACCTACCCAGGGAACCCCCAGTAAATATTGACACACGCCCCGGGAACCCCCAGTAAATACTGACACCTACCCAGGGAACCCCCAGTAAATACTGACACCTACCCAGGGAACCCCCAGTAAATACTGACACCTACCCAGGGAACCCCCAGTAAATACTGACACCTACCCAGGGAACCCCCAGTAAATACTGACACACTGCCCGGGAACCCCCAGTAAATACTGACACACTGCCCGGGAACCCCCAGTAAATACTGACGCCTACCCAGGGAACCCCCAGTAAATACTGACACACGCCCCGGGAACCCCCAGTAAATACTGACACACGCCCCGGGAACCCCCAGTAAATACTGACGCCTACCCAGGGAACCCCCAGTAAATACTGACACCTACCCAGGGAACCCCCAGTAAATACTGACACCTACCCAGGGAACCCCCAGTAAATACTGACACACGCCCCGGGAACCCCCAGTAAATACTGACACCTACCCAGGGAAACCCCAGTAAATACTGACACCTACCCAGGGAACCCCCAGTAAATACTGACACACTGCCCGGGAACCCCCAGTAAATACTGACACACGCCCCGGGAACCCCCAGTAAATACTGACACCTACCCAGGTAACCCCCAGTAAATACTGACACCTACCCAGGGAACCCCCAGTAAATACTGATGCCTACCCAGGGAACCCCCAGTAAATACTGACACCTACCCAGGGAACCCCCAGTAAATACTGATGCCTACCCAGGGAACCCCCAGTAAATACTGACACCTACCCAGGTAACCCCCAGTAAATACTGACGCCTACCCAGGGAACCCCCAGTAAATACTGACACCTACCCAGGGAACCCCCAGTAAATACTGACACCTACCCAGGGAACCCCCAGTAAATACTGACACCTACCCAGGGAACCCCCAGTAAATACTGACACCTACCCAGGGAACCCCCAGTAAATATTGACACACTGCCCGGGAACCCCCAGTAAATACTGACACACTGCCCGGGAACCCCCAGTAAATACTGACACCTACCCAGGGAACCCCCAGTAAATACTGACGCCTACCCAGGGAACCCCCAGTAAATACTGACACCTACCCAGGGAACCCCCAGTAAATACTGACACACGCCCCGGGAACCCCCAGTAAATACTGACACCTACCCAGGGAACCCCCAGTAAATACTGACACCTACCCAGGGAACCCCCAGTAAATACTGACACACTGCCCGGGAACCCCCAGTAAATACTGACACACGCCCCGGGAACCCCCAGTAAATACTGACACCTACCCAGGTAACCCCCAGTAAATACTGACACCTACCCAGGGAACCCCCAGTAAATACTGATGCCTACCCAGGGAACCCCCAGTAAATACTGACACCTACCCAGGTAACCCCCAGTAAATACTGACGCCTACCCAGGGAACCCCCAGTAAATACTGACACCTACCCAGGGAACCCCCAGTAAATACTGACACCTACCCAGGGAACCCCCAGTAAATACTGACACCTACCCAGGGAACCCCCAGTAAATACTGACACCTACCCAGGGAACCCCCAGTAAATATTGACACACTGCCCGGGAACCCCCAGTAAATACTGACACACTGCCCGGGAACCCCCAGTAAATACTGACACCTACCCAGGGAACCCCCAGTAAATACTGACGCATACCCAGGGAACCCCCAGTAAATACTGACACCTACCCAGGGAGCCCCATGTCGAGAGGGCTAGAATACAAGAGCAGGGATGTACTTCTGACGCTGTATGGGGCTCTGGTCAGACCCCATTTGATTTGATTTGATTTGATTTGATTTATTATTGTCACATGTATTAGTATACAGTGAAAAGTATTGTTTCTTGCATGCTGTACAAACAATGCATACCGTACATAGGGAAGGAGAGATTGCAGAATATAATGTTACAGTTATAGCTAGGTGTAGAGAAAAGATCAACTTAATACGAGGTAGGTCCATTCAAAAGTCTGATGACAGTAGAGTAGGGAAGAAGCTGTTCTTGAGTCGGTTGGTACGTGACCTCAAACTTTGGTATCTTTTTCCTGACGGAAGAAGGTGGAAGAGAGTATGTCCGGGGTGCGTGGGGTCCTTAATTATGCTGGCTGCCTTTCTGAGGCAGCGGGAATTATAGGTACAGTCAATGGATGGGAGGCTGGTTTGCGTGATGGACTGGGCTACATTCACAACCTTTTGTAGTTTCCTGCGGTCTTGGGCAGAGCAGGCTCCATACCAAGCTGTGATACAACCAGAAAGAATTCTTTCTATGCTGCATCTGTAGAAGTTGGTGAGGGCCGTAGCTGACATGCCAAATTTCCTTAGTCTTCTGAGAAAGTAGAGTCGTTGGTGGGCTTTCTTAACTATAGTGTCGGCATGGGGGGACCAGGACAGGCTGTTGGTAATCTGTACACCTAAAAACTTGAAGCATTTGGAATATTGTGAGCAGTTTTGGGCCCTGTATCTATGGAAGGATGTGCTGGCCTTGGAAAGGGTCCAGAGGAGGTTCACAAGAATGATCTCTGGAATGAAGAATTTGTTGTATGAGAAATGGTTGAACACTCTGGGTCTGTACACGTTGGAGTTTAGAAGGATGAGGGGAGATCTTATTGAAACTTCCAGAATACTGCGAGGCCTCGATAGAGTGGATGTGGAGAGGATGTTTCCACTTGTAGGAAAAACTAGAACCAGAGGACACAATCTCAGACTAAAGGGACGATCCTCTAAAACAGAGATGAGGAGGAATTTCTTCAGCCAGAGGGTGGTGAATCTGTGGAACTCTGCCGCAGAATCTGTGGAGGACAAATCACTGAGTGTCTTTGAGACAGAGATAGATAGGTTCTTGATTAATAAGGGAATCAGGGGCTATGGGTAGAAGGCAGGAGAATGGGGATGAGAGAAATATCAGCCATGATTGAACGGCAGAGAAGACCCGATGGGCCGAATGGCCTAATTCTATTCCTATCTCTTATGGTCTTATGCAGCCGGACGCCAATCAGTACTGGTCCACAAGAATGTGGATCAAGCAGAATGGCACCTGAGGGGGCCTCGCAGACAATTGGAGGCCCCTGGGTGCTTAGGGAGAGTGCAGAGTGGTCCCCTGGCCCTCGCCCTGGAATGTGGGCTCATTGGCACTACCCAGATGGCCTATTGACACTGCCAAACTGGCACTGCCAAGATGCCTGCGTGGCATTACCAGGGGTCCAGGCCTGAGGGGGACTATGCCTATGAAAGCAGGGTGGAGCGGGGGTTGAAGGGTGGAGGTCCTGGAAGCAGGGGTCTTCTGTAAATGGAGTGTCCTCCGTTAAGGGGTGTGGGATAGTACTTGTGTGTGTGTGTGTGTGTGTGTGTGGGGTGGGGGGAGTGGGGGGACCCACAAGCTCACATAGAGATCAGGGCAACGTTTCAAAAGGGCGGCCCGATCTCTGAGTTCAGCTTCCCTGTGCTAAATAAAATTGTAAGTGTGGGGTAAACTGATGCGAAACTCCCCTGGGTCAAAGAATTCACTCCAGGTGCGACCCAGACACACTGCGCTGGAAAAACAGCTTGCCGCGGTGCGGCGTGGCCATTAAACGGCAGAAGACCCCGCTCCCGGGATCTCCCCGGCTCGCAATGCCTCACGAGATTCAACGCAATCTCACGAGACTTTGTGAAGTGAATCCCGCCCGCAATGGCCGGGATCACGTTTGGGCAAATCTGCATAATAGAACGAGGCAGTAAGCTTCACTCTAATGTGTGGATTCCCGAGCTACCTGAGGCTTCGGGATTCAACCCCTTCGTCTCGGAGACCTCACGCTAGCGCCGTTTGGTGCTGGTCCCCCACAAGTGGCACTTCTGGGGGTATCCCAGGGGATCGGAGGCCCCCAGCCGCATGCCCATTGGGCAGTGTGGAGCCCTGGCACTGCTGGCGCACCTGGGTATCCTGGCAGTGGCATCGTGGCATTGCCAAGCTGGCATTTCCTGCACCCGCGCGATCGGGCCAGGGTTTCCCGATGTGGGTCCTGGGGGTGGGGGGAAAGCTGGGGACCCTCCCATATTTTGTTTGGGTTGGGGGGGGGGGAGGTCGGGGGTTCGTTTAGGGGCCTCGGAGATTGGGGTGCCAGTTAAAAATACTTCCCCATCTCTTGCTACACTGTGGGTGCCGGGAAACACGCGCGTTAGGGAATCTCCTCCCCTTTTGGGAAGATCGCAGTCTACGTGCCATTGGATAGCGGTCGGCAACTCGCCTGCAGAGCTAACGGAAAATTCCCTGAGAAACCCACCACAGAGGAACTTAGACATGTTTCCATTGAATTCCACCCAACCACAATCAGAACATATCTCCTCAGCTCAGCTCGGGAGGTTTTTGCCGATGATCTGTGGCCTCTGGTTATAAACCATGCTGGCAGTGAAAATAGTTTCTTCTTACTAACTCTGCCGAAACTGCTCATAATTGTGAATACCTCTGTCAAATCTTCCCTTTACCATCCCAGCTCTTAGGCCAATCCCTGCTCTCCTAGTCTCGTGACACAAACGGTTCGGCTGACCCTGCGACGGTTTGATTTGAAGGCCCAGTGGACACTCACATCTGGACTCTCACCCTTTTCTATTGTTTTATCAGGAGGACCTCAAGATAACACATCACGCTGACAACACCCTGACAAGCTTCTGCAAGTGGCAAAAAAAGATCAACATTAAGGGAGACAATCACCCCACACACCATGATGTGGCCCTCCTTCTCACACGGTAAGAAATGCAGCTTAGGCTCAATCTCCTTGTCTATCTGCCCTTTCCATTGGAAACACCACTGACCTGTGTGACCCTTAACCTGATCTGTTATTTGAAACGTGATTCAGTTGGACGCCTTCCACTTTGTTTCTTTCTCAAGGTTGGGCCTTCAGTTAGGGACTACCTTCTTCTCTCTGGACGAAGGAAGAGACCCTACAGCATTATTTTGAAGAGGAGCAGGAGAGTACTGCCCAACGTTAATGCCTCAATAAACAGCAAACAACATTATTCAACTCATTCCCGTCAGTGGCAGCTTGCTGCGCGCAAACGGGTTGTTGCCCATTTCCTAAATTACAACAGAGTAAAAGAGCCATACAGTGCACGTTATCCAGAATGTGCCCTGCAGTGATTGGGCGGGATTCCCCGAGCCTGCGCCAGGTCAGAGAATGCCCGGGGGGGGGGGGGGGCACCACGCTGCTCCGATGCCGGGCCGCCGATTCTCCCCATTCTCCGTTCTGGCTGTGGGAGCTGTCCTGGTGGGGGGCCGATCCGGGGGGGGGGGGGGGGGGGGGGGGGGGACCTCCACAATGGCCAGGCCCTCGATCCGGGGAGGGGGGCCATGTTCCTCCGCGCCAGCCCCTGTAGGGCTCTGCCATATTTCCTGTGGGCTGGCGCGGAGATCGGCCGTGGTGGCATGCATGGACCCACGCTATCCGTGGCATGCATGCGCTGACCCACGTCTGGCACAGCACTCCGGCGCCATGCCAGCCCCCGGGGAAGGGGGGAATGACTGGACCTGGAGGCCCGTTGACGCAGGCGTCGCTCGCGCCGGTTTTGATGCCGGCGTCAACACTTGGCCGCGATTTCGGAGAAACCCGGCCAGTATTTTTCCCAGATCACTGGCTATTCCACACGTTGGGCTGGATTCTCCATTATTGGGACTATGACCCCACGCCGGCAGAAAAACTGGCATCAAAGGGACAGGAATTCCCAGCCCTGCAGGGGCTAGCAGGGAGCCGGAGCAGATCCTGCAGCTTTTGCTGGGGGCACATCCGGGTCGGAGGCCACACATGCGCACGGCGGCGGCCTCCAGAGGCATGACCTTCAACCCCCGCACAACCATTTCCCGGCCACCTCGATGCCCCCCCCCCCCCCCCCCCCCCCCCCCCCCCCCCCGCCCTCTGATCGGCCGCCCCCGACCAGGGCGGACACAGATTGAGTCCTCAGCCGCCGCGCGAGTACCCCGACCGGCTGGACCACATTAGTTCCACGCCGTCGGGACTTTGGCCGGTCGGGGGCGGAGCGGGCCTCTGGCAATGGCCCCAGGTAGGCCCCAGGTGGCGCGGCGTACTCCCCGAGTGCGCTGTCTTTCGGCGCCCGCAGAATCGGGGAACTGGCGCCGGTCCCGAATCCTTGCGGGAAAATGGATTCGTCGCCCCCGCGCCTGCCGCGATTTTGGCCGATTGTTCTTACTCTAGTTCTGAATTTTAAAAATCAGAAGTTCTCCATGATTCCTGAAAAAATATTCCCCCGGGTAACAATTACCAATGGTAGTATTTAGAATAATTGCAAACATACACCTCAGACTCACTCTTTTATCAACCAAATGAACAAATGTAAAGCAGTTAATTCATTGAAAAAACTTAAAGGAGCAGAGATGAATCCTCAGTGAACTTCCAGAACCTAAATGCTATTAAATGTTCAATTAACATAAAATTAATAGTCTCAGGCCTCCACGCACTCTTCTAATTCCAGCCTCTTATGCATCCTTCACTTGCTTCATTCCACCAGTAGCAACCGTGCCTTCATCCACCTGAATGAAATGAAATGAAATGAAAAAATATCCTTCATCCACCTGCGCCTGAAGATGTGGAACTCCCTAACTCTTCACCCTGCTCTCTCTTAAAGACATTCTTTCAAGCCTCCTTTTCTCTTTTTCTTTTTGTTAAATTTTGTGATTGTGCTCCTGTGACACTCCTTGCAATGTTTTCCCACATTGAAAGCACATCAGCTTCTTGAAAAGGGAAAATGAGACGGGATAATTGATCTCTCAATGCAAGTTGGGAAATCCATCCCAGAGGAAATCTTTACTTCTCTTTTTCCAGAAGCGGGTCAGCGATGGGAAATTAAGGGAACACCAGCACTATATTAATTGGCTCATTAGCTGATGGCCCTGAACTCAAGCTCAGCATTTTATTGTTGAGCTCCACTGTCTTGGTGTAGCTTTGTTAATGTCCTGTATGTAGCAGGCAGCATTTCAGGTCAATTTCAGGATCGTACTCCCAGGAAACGCAGCATCCATTTGCCAAGAATCGGTCAGGATTTCTGGAAACTGCAGATTGAAACCAAGAAGATAACAACCCTTCAGCCCACAATCCATTAAATCATTTATTCAACTCTCCAATCCTAACAGGAAATGATGAGTCAAAGGATAAATAGTACGCGCACAATTTGATTAAGCTTATAAATCATGCTGCTCTCTCAAGAGTATACTTGACAGAATAAGCATTCTATTTAATCCGTTTGGCATTTCACACGGGCTTTTCACAGTAACTTCAACCTTGCAACAACAAAAGGTTATTATTATATTATTATTAAAAATAAAAATGCCACGGTTTTAGAATCCAATTCAGGGATAGGTGAATAGGAACTGGTTCACTGCACAGGAATTCTATCAAAATAGGAGTAATGAGTGATAGTCATGTCCATTAGAATTCTGTGCAATGAGAGTGAATTGGATTCTAGAACCGTGGCATTTTTATTTTTAATAATAATATAATAATAACCTTTTGTTGTTGCGAGGTTGAAGTTACTGTGAAAAGCCCCTGTGAAATGCCAAATGGATGAAATAGAATGCTGTGGGATATCTTTTGGAATCCCACATAACGGGAGAAAATGGTACAAAGTTTAATCGATCAGAATTTTGTACTGTGGAAGCGACTGAGGAAGGGTTTAATCCACTGGATTAAGTGACCATGAATGAATCCCTGAAAGAATTTTAATTTACCTGAGTGTATAGAAAGTTAACACAGTTTTATTTTTGAGAGGTCTTATTACTTTATTATGCCTGTGCTTTGATTATCGACTGGGACAGTAGAGTTAATAACAGCGCCTTGTAAATCACCCCTTTCGAGTAACAATGCCTTGGAACACTTACTAGAACTGATGTCCTGAAACAGGAAAATGTAGCGGTGGAGCAAATCAACATAATAATAATCTTTATTAGTGTCACAGGTAGGCTTACATTAACACTGCAATGAAGTTACTGTGAAAATCCCCTCGTCGTCACACTTTGGGTACACTGAGGGAGAATTCAGGATGTCCAATTCACCTAACAGCACGTCTTTCAGTACTTGTGGGAGGAAACTGGAGCACCTGGAGGAAACCCACGCAGACACGGGGAGAACGTGCAGACTCCGCACAGCCAGTGACCCAAACCGGGAATCGAACCTGGGTCCCTGGCGCTGTGAAGCAACAGTGCTAACCACTGCAATCATATCGATTTTCCCATCAATTGCTCAAACCGTGAGCTCATTTAGCGAAGGCTGTGCGGATTAAAGATATTTTTGACACATTATGAAATTGTTATTTTGATTACAATTTTATATGTTACAAATGATTTTGGGTTCCAAGACATTGTTCTATGTTGCACGGTTAGATTAACAGTGCATTGTGCAGGATGATTCTGTGGTGGACAGGGTGGTAATAGTGAGTGTTGCATTGTGACGTGACTTGCAAGTGACCCAGGGACCCGACTGTGGAAAATATTGGCACTGTTATTACAGTGGGTTTATGGGTTACAATACGAGGTGTGCGCTGGGCTACTAGTCAATCGCTGGCCAAAGACCAGGATGAGAGAGGGCATCTGAGATTGTTCAGTAGATGTGAGCGCACGATGGGAGTTCTTCTCACTTCAGCTACTGTCGAGTAATTTCACCTCTGACCTCTCCCATTGGCTCAGATTGGATGAGAAGCCATTTTGAATGTTGTTTCTCTTGTGTTGACAAGGAAGGACATCTGTGCCGGAATGAACCGTCCATGTGAGACTCTGGGATTGTCACACGTTTCCGGAATGTGCCAGCCCCACAGGAGCTGCAGCATCAACGAGGACTCGGGTCTTCCTCTGGCATTCACCGTCGCACACGAGCTCGGGCATAAGTAAGTCTGGCAACTCGCTCTCACGGCTCTCCCCATTCTCAGGCAGCTGCTGATCGGGAGACTGAATTCTCTGAGGTCAGTTCAGGTAATGGCCACCGTTCCCTGATTAATAATAATTTTTTTAAAATATAAATTTAGAGTACCCAATTATTTTTTTCCAATTAAGGGGCAATTTAGCGTGGCCAATCTACCTACCCTGTACATCTTTGGGTTGCGGGGGTGAAACCCACACAGACACGGGGAGAATGTGCAAACTCCACACGGACAGCGACCCAGGGCCGGGATTCAAACCCAGGTCCTCAGCGCCGTAGGCAGCAATGCTAACCACTGTGCCACCGTGCTGCCCTTTCCCTGGTTAATATTACATTTCTCACAGCCGGTTGGTAAAGGAGGAGAATAGAATACTCATTTGGTAATACGGAGCATCAGTACTGCTGAATAAAGAGACATGCTGTCTAAGCTTATCATCTTCCACTCATTTAGACAATCACAAGAAATTACTAGCAGTAATGGGGAAACAACAATTTATATTGCATGAGAAGAGAGTGCTGATTGGTTGGTAAGTGGACTCTGATTGGTGGAGGCGTTGTCATGGAGAATGCAGCACGGAACTGTAACAGGAACAGGCAGAGCTGAACAGATTCTGAAAGGAGTGAAAGGTTATCGGGGGGAGGGGGGGGGGGGCAGCAATGTGGGGCTGAGGTTCCAATCAGATCAGCCACAATCTCATTGAATGGCGGAGTAGGCTCGAGGGGCCGAATGGCCTCCTCCTGCTCCTAATTCCTATGTAACCGGTGTGACAGCTCAGAGTCAAAGCATACCCACCCAGATTCAGTTCAAAGCAACGATGAAGTTAAGACCACCGGGAGTTGGTGTTCACAATAACTTGGGCAAAATGGAGCCAAAGATCAGGATAAAACTCCAACGTTAAATTGAAGATAAATCTGCATTTATCTTGCATATGAAAAGAAAGTTGTCAGTTTGGAATAGTTTCAAGAAAAGTTTAGTTTAGGTTAGATTAAGGTCGGAAAACGCGGCCTCTATCCTCTGACAGTTTATAATGACCCAAAACCCATGATGGGAGTTTTCATTCCCAGGCACCCAGTGTTCTGTGGTTAGTTTATCAAACTCATGTTAGATTCCAGCCTGTAATCACTTTCAAGTGTCCTGTATATTCTGTATATAAATAAAGTGAGTCCTTCGATCAGATTCCAGCCAGTTACTCAGATTTAAAGAGAGACTTGCATTTATATAGCACCTTTACAGCCCCAAGACACCCATAGATCATAGAATTTACAGTGCAGAAGGAGGCCATTTGGTCCATCGAGTCTGCACCGGCCCTTGGAAAGAGCACCCTACTAAATCAACACCTCCACTCTATCCCCGTAACCCCAGCTAACCTTTTGGACACTAAGGGGCAATTTAGCACATCCAATCCACCTAACCTGCACATCTGTGGACTGTGGGAGGAAACCGGGGGCACCCGGAGGAAACCCACGCACACACGGGGAGAACGTGCCGACTCCGCACAGACACTGACCCGAGGCTGGAATCAAACCCAGGTCCCTGGTGCTGTGAGGCAGCAGTGCTAACCACTGTGCCGCCATGCCGCTTGAACTCCCTAACAATACTGTTAAAATCAACTTGAAATGTGGCGCTTCACAGGAGTGTTATCAAATGGAATTTAACACCGAGCCACATTAGAGGTTATTGGGGCAGATGAGGTAGGTTGATGGAGGAGATAGGTGTACGTCGGGAATTTCAGAGTTAGAGGCAGCTGAAGGCACGGTTGCTTTATCAATATGTAGCTTAACTAAGAACTAATATAGAGCAACAAATCTCACAGAAAGCACTCTCTCCAACCCCGCAAAATAGCACCTCAACTTGCTCACTCCCTGCCACTCCCAACTCGGAGGGAGGTGTCCTTTAGTTCATCAAAACAGTGCCGTGTGATCTTGGGGGCGATTCTCCGGAAATGCGGAGAATCGTAAAGGCTGCCGTGGGACAGGCCGTGACCCACGGCAGCCTTCACGGCCACTTCCGGGGCCGATTCTCCCCCCCCGGGCGGGGCTAGGAGCGCGGCCCCGTGCGCCACGGCGGTGCGGCCTTGACGACGGTCGTCAAGGCCGCACGTCATGCGTCACGGCTGCTGACGCGGCCGATGACGTCAGCCGGACATGCGCAGGTTGGACAACGCCATCCCGCGCATGCGCAGTTGGCGTCTTTCTCCTCAGCTGCCCGGCAAGACGTGGCGGCTTGATCTTGCTGGGCGGCGGAGGGGAAAGAGTGCGTCTGTTTTGGACGCTGGCCCGACGATCGGTTGGCACCGATCGCGGTCCTGTCTCATTCCGAGCACATTAGTGGTGCTCCCATGCCAATCGGGCATCTAGATGCCCCAAACGGGCATCTGGCGCCCGTTTCACGACGGCAGCGAGCAGGTGTGTTTGCTGCCGTGGTGAAACGGGCGTGAAGGCCCGGCCGCTCGGCCCATCGACCTCGGAGAATTGCCGCTCGCCGTAAAAAACGGCGAGCAGCGATTCGTGGCGTGGGTCGGGCGTTGGGGGGGGGGGAGAATAGCGGGAGGGCGTGAAAAATATCGGGAGGCCCTCCCGCTATTCTCCCACCCGGCGTGGGGGGCGGAGAATCGCGCCCCTTGTTTTTACCTGTAAAACAAAAGCAACTATACTTGCAAAGTCAGTGTATACTCTGAAAGACACTGGACAGGGTTCTCCGCCGACGGGATTCTCCATTTTGCCGGCACCCGGGGGTTTCCGACGGCGCTGGGCTGCCCCACAATGGGAAACCCCATTGGGTCAAGGCTGAAAAGTGGTGCGCTGGGGCAGAGAGTCCAGCCCACTATATAAATAAATAAATAATCTCCTTATATAGGGTAGAATGTTATATCTGCCAGGTGCACAGTGCCCTACCTGGAAGCGTGTTAAATAGTGCGTGATGACGTTGGGCACATACCCCTGTTATGGGCCAGGGTTTAGAGAACCCCAAAGTGTATCATGGAGTTCACCTGACCCACAACATTTAATAGATTGGAGCACACGGCCCACTCTACAGGTGTGGTACAGCAGAAATGGAAAAGTATTTCTTTATGCAAAACAATGTTTATTCTATGAACTCAAGTTAACCTTTTTAAAATATACAGTGAACATCTTAGCAACCATTAATTCAAATAATACTACAACGCTAAGTAATCCATAAACTGTCCTTTTAACATCCAGAAGACTTTAAAAAAAACTTTTAAACAGAAGCACTTCAGGTTAAAGTCACTACTGTGAGTAGTTATCAGTTTTAAAACACCAAAGGATCGATTTACAGTCTTTAGATTACAGAGGGAGACTCTAAAACACCTTCTGGCTGTGACTGCAGCTATCCAGCTCTGAAAACAAAACTATAACACACCCTGCAGCAAACAGCCTAAAACGAAAGTAAAAAGCTGTCAGACAGCCCAGCTCCACCCACTCTCTGACATCACTGCAGTAATAAACACCCATTTCTTAAAGGTACTCTCGCTACAGATATTTTGATACACACCCATTTATAAACACCCATTTCTTAAAGGTACTCTCGCATGACACCCCAACATCATTGTGCACATGCGCGATATTTCCGTGGCCGAGTGTGTGTAAGGGCAGCTCGGCTGCATGCCCGCCCACAGTTGTGCTGCCGCTGAGGGGATTAAATCCCCAATTAACCAACATTTTACATGCCCCATGCGACGTCAAGCTTGGTCCACAGGAAAGAGGGTCAAGCGGGCACCAAATGCTTTTCCAGCTTTTGGACTCAGGGGGTTGGGATGAGGGGGAAATGGAGCGAGCGCTGGATGAGGAGTTGGGAGTCGCAGGCAATGAGCGAGTTGAAGTGCTGTTTTGGGGGTTTGGAGAGAGCGCTTTCTGTGTTGGGCTCAGCACAGTCTGAAACTCTGTGGACACTGCTGACCCCCCCCCCCCCCCCCCCCCCCCCCCCGCCCCCCTCCAACCTGCTCCGTCTCCCAGCGCTGGCCATTCTGCAGGCAGCGAGGACTCCACATGCCGCCTTTAAACTTCGCGGCGGGTCCATTGCTGCTGCCATTCGCGCTGGCTGTTACTCGGGGCAGCACGATAGCATAGTGGTTAGCACAGTTGCTTCACAATGCCAGGGTCCCAGGTTCGATTCCCAGCTTGGTCACTGTCTGTGCGGAATCTGCATGTTCTCCCCGTGTCTGCGTGGGTTTCCTCCGGGTGCTCCGGTTTCTTCTCACAGTCCAAAGATGTGCGGGTTAGGTGGATTGGCAATGATAAATTGCCCTTAGCGTCCAAAAAGGTTAAGTGGGGGTTACTGGATTACGGGGATTGGGTAGATACGTGGGCTTGAGTAGGGTGCTCTTTGTAAGGGAGGGTGCAGACTCGATGGGCCGAATGGCCTCCTTCCGCGCTGTAAATTCTATGATTCTGTGAAAGTGGCCATCCAGCGTAACGTCGCAATTGTGAATTAATCTCGGGTGGGACCAGGAACCACAGCCCACCTCCGGTTCCACCTGCTGAGTGCACACATTTCACATGAAATTCTGCCCTTTCGAAATCCCTAGCCTGGATACTAGCCTGTCACTCACTCCCACAGTTACAGCTGAAATTAAACCATTCTTCCACCCATGAACCGTGAGGACTCCTTCCAATATGTTGCAATGTGAAATTACTTTCATGTCAGTTACTTCAATAGATTAAACAGCTATACTGCAATTACCACGAGATACCAATTATTTCCCATTTAATAAAAAAAAATAGTACATTAAAATCAAGGCATATAATTAAGATATTTTTTAAATTACAGATGTATCTTTATTGAGCTACGGTGCTTCCAGGTTTGACTGAAAATGAGGGAGGAGCTCTAATGCTGAGATATCAGAGTCAGACAGACTGGCAGAGGATCAGGAATTCATTTCTGTGCACTAAATTGTAGTCTCATTCTCTCTGCACCCAGTATAGTATTTATATATTCTTTGAAAAACAGTGGGCGAGATCCTCTGATCTCCCCGCGGTGTGTTTCGTGGCGGTGCGAGGTGACCCTCAGTTGTCCGAGGGTGGGTTAATCTGGACCCGCTGCCTTCAATGTGATTTCCTATTGAATCCACTCCACTCTGTCAGGAAACCTGTGGAGGGGCCGTGCCGTCGGCAGGTGTTAAAATCCCGTTAGCGTGAACGTCTCACCCAAAATATTGTGGTTTGTGTAACCTCCTCTCTGATGCCTTTTTGATAAATGATCCTGTTGCAGTCACTCATGTTTTATGCATGTTTCATTGAACTGGATAATTCTCGGTTACAAAAACAGACTGTTGTGTTCTTGAAATGCAAATTGAATAGTTTTGATTCGTTCATGCGATGTGGGTGTTGCTAATAAAGCCCAAATTGCCCTTGAGAAGGAGGTGCTGAGCCGCCTTCTGGAACCGCTGCAGTCCCTGTGGTGTAGGTACACCCACCGTGCTGTTAGGGAGGGAGTTTCAGGATTTTGACCAACTCTCAGTGAAGGAACGGCGATATGTTTCCAAGTCAAGTTGGTGAGTAACTTAAACGGAATCTCCAGGTGGTGGCATTGCCTTGTATGAGCTGGCCTCGTCCTTCTAGATGGCATGGTCGATTGGAAGGTTCTATCAAAGGAGCCTTGGTGAGTTCCTGCATCTTGTCGATGGTACACACGGCTGTTACTGCGTCAATGGTGGAGGGAGTGAATGTTTGTGGAAGGGGTGCCAGTCAAGCGGGCTGTTTGGTTCTCGATGATGTCAAGCTTCTTAAATGTTCTTTGAGCTGCAGTCATCCAGGCAAGTGGAGCGTATTCCACTACACCCCTGTAGGAGGAGGCTGGTACGGGAATTGAACCGTGCTGCTGGACTGGACTGCCTTGGTCTGCTTTCAAAGCCAGCGATTTAGCCCTGTGCTAAACAGCAGCCCCATATCCCCTTTTCCAATCGGAATTATTGTAGGTGGTGGACAGGCTTTGGGGGGTCAGGAGGTGAGTTACTCACCGCAGGATACCCAGCCTCTGACCCATTCCCAGCATTCATTTGGAAGCAAGTCTGAAACTATTGCTGGTACCAGATTCTAAATGGAAAAGGTCTGTCAGTGAAGCTGTTGCTTACTTCCATCTCAACAGGATGTTGACAGGTGTAATTAGCAAATGGATTTGGACGAAGTACAGTTGATGGTTATGGGTTTGAACCAAATTCAGATTTTTACTGTAATATTGTGATGACCTCCCCTTCGATACTTCCATCAATTCCCTCACCCTGTTTGGAACTAATGAAATGAAATGAAAATCGCTTATTGTCACAAGTAGCCTTCAAATGAAGTTACTGTGAAAAGCCCCTAGTTGCCAAATTCCGGCGTCTGTCCGGGGAGGCTGGTCCGGGAATTGAACCGTGCTGCTGGCCTGCCTTGGTCTGCTTTCAAAGCCAGCAATTTAGCCCTGTGCTAAACAGCAGCTCCATATCCCCTTTTCCAATCGGAATTATTCCACTTACTGGTCCACTTCACAATACTGCCAACCTTTATTAAAGATATTGCCTTATTGTCCCAGATTCCTTTATTGCCCTTACCCAATGTCCCACAGTCAACAGATACTTACAGCAAAAATCCTTGGGTGGAATTCTCCAGCCTTCCGGTTTTCCATGGGGGAGATGGTTCTCCATCGGCACCCAGCGGGATCTTCTTCCCAGCGAAGTCGATGCCGATTTACATTCCTCACCCGTGCCTTTGTCGGGGAACCCAAGCCGGGTCTCTACTTGAGTGAGACTGGAACATCCCACCTGTGGGCAGGACTGGAGAATCCCGCCCATAGAATCTTACAGGAGGCCATTTGGCCTCTGTGCTCATGCCAGCTCTTTGACATTTGCCCTACCCCCTTGCTCGTCCCCTGCTACCTTGCAGATGATCCCCCCCCCCCCCCCCCCCCCCTTGAAAGTTACTGCTCAATCTGCTTGCAGGCTCCGACCCGCAATTCCCTCCAAATGTACGTGCACCTCAGGGACTGCGGCGGTTCAAGAAGGCAGCTCACCACCACCCTCTCAAGTCCAATTAGTGATGGGCGGCAGCACGGTGGCACAGTGGTTAGCACTGCTACCTCACGGCGCCGAGGTCCCAGGTTCGATCCCGGCTCTGGGACACTGTCCGTGTGGAGTTTGCACATTCTCCTCCGTGTCTGCGTGGGTTTCCTCCGGGTGCTCCAGTTTCCTCCCACAGTCCAAAGATGTGCAGGTTAGGTGGATTAGCCATGATAAATTGCCCTTAGTGTCCAAAATTGCCCTTAGTGTTGGGTGGGGTTACTGGGTTATTGGGATAGGGGGAGGTGTTGGGTAGGGTGCTCTTTCCAAGAGCCGGTGCAGACTCGATGGGCCAAAGGGCCTCCTTCTGCACTGTAAATTCTATAAATGCTGACCTTGCCAGCAACACCCACATTGCATGATCAAGTAAAGAAGTAGGTTTTGGAAGATGCAGCCTTTTTGAAAGTGTACCTCCTCAGCCTGCACTGTGTCTAGCTCTGGTATTACTCTCCGAGCTGACTCACTGGACCTCTTCTTACTTTCCTGGGACTCGTTCTTTTGCACTTCAGCTTCGGGATACAACATGACGGGACCGGCAATGACTGCGAGCCCATCGGGAAAAGACCTTTCATCATGTCGCCACAGCTCCTGTACGACACCAGCCCACTCACCTGGTCTCGCTGCAGCAGGGAATACATCACCCGCTTTCTCGAGTAAGTGCCTCTCTCCTTGGGTCGTGTGCTGTGCTGGGTGTTGGTTGAAGGATATGTTCAATGTGCTCCTGTTTGGGAACCAAGAGGGAGAACTACAATAGCTTGCTTGGTGTTTTTCGACAAACCCATGGAGTTATTGAAGCTGTTTCTTTATTTGCTCTTGTGCATTCTGCCATCGCCCATAACTGGTGAGGCGCCCTTCATGCAGTGAACTGTTGTAGACGGAGACAAAGACTCCACAAGAGGCCAGGCTGTCAGGGTACTCTTTACTACACGCTAGTCACAACATCGCTCCACTCCCCGCAGGATCTCCCTCCCAGACCTGCCCCCAGGTCGGGGTTTATATCCTGGGGGGAGCTCCTCCAATGGGGAGGAAGCTCCGCCCCCTCATCACCTAGATAGCTCACACTCTGAGTTGTTGGAGGGGAATCGGATGCAGTACAAGTTCTGTCCCTGTAGGGGTGTTAACATGAACTATAGCGGGAACATTGAGAAACCATCTCTTAGCCCAACCCAGTGTCCCGCTGAACACATCATGATGACTTCAGCTCAGATGGCCAGTCAGTAATAAGCTGGCTGATCCCAGTTGAGGGGGTGTTGGAGGGTGGGGGAACTAAATTGCCACAATTATGGACCTTCTCATTTGTGGAAACTCATTTAGAATTCCTGCTCCTGATCTGTTGCTGCAGGCTTCAGGAGAGATCAGAGGTGAGGCCCATCACAGTGGGATAGTATGTTGGCAATTGCAGTCTCAGCTTGCACAGCTGGTTAGGTGCAGGATAGTGAGTGACCCACGTCATCTCCTGCCTCCAGGACACACCAGCCACTTCAGAGGAAATTAGATGAAAATTGGACATCAGTCTTTTGCGTTTTGAAACCGCAAGAATGAACGGTTGATTTGGATTATTTCTCTTCTCGAGCCCCCCCCCCCCCCCCCCCCCCCCGTTATCACTAAAGCCTCTCCCGTTCCTTTGTGTTTTATTGATACGCTTTTTTTTTTGATTTTCTCTCGTTGTCACTTCCAGCCGTGGTTGGGGCCTGTGTCTGGATGATCTACCCACCAAGGAAGCCGTTGAATTGCCCTCCGTGGCACCGGGAGTGTTGTATGACGTCAATCACCAGTGTCGGCTACAGTACGGAGCACAATCTGTGTTCTGCGACAACATGGATGTAAGCCCTTTGCAATTCCAAAAATCAGGATCTGAACCTAGTTCCGGGATTAGGTAATTAGTGCCAGTCGAAAGGGCACAAAACCCTGTGTGGTTTACAACCCGATATAAAAGATGATGAAAGTCTTGTATTTATAGATGCAAAGTGTTTCCCGGCCAATACTCCTGAATTCAGGACGCGATTTTCCCAAAAGGGAACCAAGTCCCCTAGCGAGCACGTGTAGTCGCATGTTTCCCGGCGCTCGCAATACCGAGAAACACGTGGCTATTCAACTCGACTCGCATTGAATAAGGGGCCTGAACAGGGACTGCACAAAGGCCCATTTTGTACATGGAGAGCTCCACTTGCCAGAACTCCGCAGTTTAGCGAGAGATCGGGACGACATATTTAAATGGCACCCCCATCTCTGAGGCCCAGAAAGAATCCCCAACCTCCCCCCACGCCCAAACGCAACGTGAGAGGGTCCCCGGCCTCCCCCCCATACCTCCCCAGGCGGGCAAGCTTGGCACCCGGGCAGTGCCACCCAGGCACTTTGGCAATTCCAGGCTGGAACCCAGGTGACATTGCCAGGATGCCCAGCTGGCACTGGGAGGGTGCCTGGGTGGCACCAGTGCACCAAAGGACATGGAGCTTGGAGACCCCCATGAGTGCCGTTCGGTGTGTGGGGATCAGTACCAATGGCACTCGCCCAAGGTTAGGCAAAGGGGTTGATTCCCAAAACCTCAGGTATCTCGGGAATCGGCTCATTAGTGTAAGGCTAGCTTCCTCGCTTTAACGTGCAGATTTTCTAAAACATGGTCCCGCCCATTGTAACGTCTCGCGAGATCGCGTTGTATCTTGTGAGGCCTTGCAAGCCAAGTAGATCTCGGGAGCGGGGTCTCCCGCCTTTCAACGGCCACACTGCCCCGTGGCGAGCTGCCTTTCTGGCACAGTGTGGCCATTGGATTGCGCCCGTAGTCACGGCTGTAATATAGGGAATTTAGTTGAGGGATAAATATTGGCCATCCAGCCAGGGTGAATTCCCTAGGTTGTCTTCAGAATAATGCCATGGGGTCTTTCACATCCGCACGAGAAGGTATTTGAGGCATCAACTTAACACCTCAACCAAAACTCAGCACCTCTGACAGTGCAGCACTCCCTCAGCACTCGATTACATTGTCAACCCGGAATTTGTGCCTTTTTTGCCGTTCTGGCTCCATTTGGTCTCAAAAAAGGACCCCAATATCTGGCGCAAACTTCCAGCATGGAAGTTGGACTGGGGGATGGGAGGGAGTGGGGATATTCAGGAGGGCAGCTAGGGATGAGTAACGCCGTAAATCCCTGGACCATCCTCTGTTAACACTTCTCTGTCCTCTCTGGGGAGAAGTGAGTGTTTGTCTGGACTCTCATAAAATTGTGAGTTGCTGCTTTGAGTGTAATAATTGCCTGTGTCTCGCTGACAGAGTGTCTGCAACACGCTGTGGTGCACCGTTGGAAATACTTGCCACTCCAAGCTGGATGCTGCTGTGGATGGTACCAAATGTGGAGACAGCAAGGTAACGTTTGCAACCAAATTAACCTCTTTCATTGATTAGGAACTTCCAACCCAATCAAGAGGATGAGCAATGTCTGGCTGTGCTTAATGTTACTCTCAAATTAATTGGCCATTAGGGTGCACCAAGTAGGCCAGTCCACCTGTTTCTATGGAAGGTCGGTGAAGGAAATTAAGACCATAACAACATCATACAAAGAAATGCAGAGGAAAAGGTAGCGTAGGTCAGGCTCACTTTAATATGTTGGCCCCTGATGCTCCCGAGGCCTGGGTACGAACGCCCACACCTGGGAGAGCTCACCATGGCGCCATTTAGCACTGTCGACCCAAACGTAAACCAGGCGTAACGCACCGGGCGGATCTCCCAGGCCATCGGAGGCACCGAGGCTCTGAGTAGGGTGGTACCCTGGCATTCCCGCTGCCAGCTGGGCACCTTGGCGCTGCTAGCCTGGAGCCTTGGCAGTGTCACCTGGGCAGGGGCACTGCTAGGGTGCCAGGCTAGCAGTGGCAAGGTGCTTGGGTGCCAGGTTGCCCATGCCAGACATCAGGCATGGGGATGCATTTCCCTTATGAGGTGGGGTGAGGGGAGCTACCTCAAAGAGGTACGTTGGGGCATTAAGGAGGTCCCGAGGCTGTGGTAGGGTGCTGAAAGGGAGGGGGGGGGGGGGGGGGGCGAGAATCGGGGTGGCATTTAACACCCTGCTTAATGCGGGCAAAAGGGGCCTCTTTTTTCCCCCCATTCAATGGCACCCTATAAACTATTTTCTAAATGGGCAAGGCTTTGGAAATCTTAAGCACAAGGGACTGAGGAGCCCTTGTTCACGATTCTCTTAAGGTTAATGTGCAGGTTCAGTCGGCAGTTAAGAAGGCAAATGCAATATTAGCATTCATGTCGAGAGGGCTAGAATACAAGACCAGGGATGTATTTCTGAGGCTGTATAAGGCTCTGGTCAGACCCCATTTGGAGTATTGTGAGCGATTTTGGGCCCCGTATCTAAGGAAGGATGTGCTGGCCTTGGAAAGGGTCCAGAGGAGGTTCACAAGAATGATCCCTGGAATGAAGAGCTTGTCGTATGAGGAACGGTTGAGGACTCTACTCGGAGTTTAGAAGTGCAGAGATCAAAAACCGAAGAAAGCTTCCCATTACCCTGGGCTGACTAACGCAAAATGGTCAGCAACATTCTGAGATATTGTGGAGGTGCTGGCAACAGAGATAAAAATGTCACACTAGATAGCGTGGGTTGATTTTGTGTGATTGGGCAAAGGTGCAGTGGGGTAAAATTCGATTTTACAATATCCACGCCCAGGGTTTCAAGGATTTTTAAAGCAGCAGTTTTTTCTCTAAAGTTGGGTCAGGGTTCACAAGATCAGTTCTGTATCGCTGTTCCCCTCCGATTCTACCTCTTATTCAGCCCTGTTTTCATTGCCCCCACAACTGCGGTCAGCTGCCTGGGCCTAAGTTCTGAATTCCCTCCCTAACTCTCTCTCTCCTTCTTTAAGATGCTCCTTAAAACCTATCTCTTTGAGCAAGCTTTTGATCACCTGTCCTAATATCTCTTTAATGTGTCTGGTGTCAGATTCGGTTGGATAATACTCTTGTGTTGCACTTTGCGATGCTTTACAATCATAAAGGTGCTATATGAATGGGTGCTTTGGTTGTATCGGAGTTGGGAGCCTAAGATGCCAGCAATGGAGACAACAATACATTCCCACTTTTAACAATTCCTACTTTGATGCGAAGGAAATGTAATATCCACATCTTCCTGCAGTGGTGCTTCGATGGAGATTGCATATCCACAGAGCAGCAGCCCGAGAGTACAAATGGGAACTGGGGAGTCTGGGGTTCTTGGTCCGCGTGCAGCCGAACCTGCAGCGCAGGAGTACAGAGCGCAGAGAGGCACTGCAACAGTCCAACGTAAGTAAGGTTTTATGATTCTCCTGGATGTCTTGGCTAGCGGCCGTTAGCTTCTTCCGGTATCAGACAATGCTGTTCCAAACGTATCAGTTTTCCAATTCCATGCTCCAATGTTGTGTCAAGTTCTCAGTCATTGAGACAGAATGGAGACCCTGGGGGGAGGGCAGATCAGGATTATTTCCTTTACATTCGAGGAAAAGCTCAGACCTTTTCAGCTCCGTGAGAGGCAACTGAGAGTCGATCTTGAAGAAGTGAATAGGATCAGAAATTGGATTAGAAAGGTGCATGGTGGTTAGCATAAATGCTTCACAGCTCCAGGGTCCCAGGTTCGATTCCCGGCTGGGTCACTGTCTGTGCGGAGTCTGCACGTCCTCCCCGTGTGTGCGTGGGTTTCCTCCGGGTGCTCCGGTTTCCTCCCACAGTCCAAAGATTTGCGGGTTAGGTGGATTGGCCATGCTAAATTGCCCGTAATGTCCTAAAAAAGTAAGGTTAAGGGGGGGTTGTTGGGTTACGGGTATAGGGTGGATACGTGGGTTTGAGTAGGGTGAGTAGGGTAGGGTGATCATTGCTCGGCACAACATCGAGGGCCGAAGGGCCTGTTCTGTGCTGTACTGTTCTATGTTCTATATGTTCTATGTGGAGCATACTTCAACAATAGGGACAAATAAAAGATAGCGTTAGGCATGCGTCAGGTAGGTCTTTACACAAAGAATAATAACACGTGGATTGAGTGCAACGCTGGAATCAGTTAAGAAGCAATTATGTGTTACAATCAGGCGACTATGCAGAACCTGAAAGGACACGGACCTCTCGTTAGCATTGTTCACATGTCCTTATGAATGTGAAGCTGTGTACCGATTCACCGACATACTCTGAAATATCAGCCCTGGCTCAGTTGGTAGCTCTTTCCTTTCTTGAATCAGTAGATGGTGGATTCAAGCCCCACTTCAGAGAATGTAATGCAGGCTCAGGACTGTACTATCAGCGAGGGTGAGATCCAGATCGCAATGTCTCGCAAAATCTTGTTTGACCTTGCGAGGCATTCCCAGCGTTGCAAATCTCATTCGAGGCCTCTCATGAGATTTAACGGCCCTGTTGTGTCACTGGGTCGGGTGCGATGACGTCATTCAATCGTGCCTGTAGTTTTTTTTTAAAATGAGGTGATTAAACTTTGGTCCTCGCTACCTTCACAAATGGATTGCCCACCCTACCAGCTTCCTGCCCATCCCCGAGCCCGCCCCCACAGTACAAGGAATGGGCGATCGCCAAAATCAAATAACTAATCAAGCGTCAGTTAGGTTTGTTATGGGTTGGGGGCAGCACGGTGGCGCAGTGGTTAGCACTGCTGCCTCACGGCGCCGAGGTCCCAGGTTCAATCCCGGTTCTGGGTCACTGTCCGTGTGGAGTTTGCACATTCTCACCGTGTCTGCGTGGGTTTCACCCCCACAATCCAAAGATGTGCAGAGTAGGTGGATTGGCCATGCTAAATTGCCCCTTAATTGGGGAAAGAAAATTGGGTGTTCTAAATTTTTTTAAAAATTAGGTTTGTTATCAAATGTGGCCAGTCTGATTTTTTTTAAAACAGAGTTCCTCAAAAGGTGAGAAGGAGGGCAAGGTTCGATTTTTAGAAGATGCCCTTTGATGATGAGGGAGTGGCTCCTTCTCGGATCAAATGCCGCCCCCACCCCCTCTTCTGTTCACACCCTCTGGTCCCCACCCTGGAGTACCAAAGCCTAAGACCCTGGATTGCCTGCTCCAGGACCGATGATGACTTTGCCCCCCCCCCCCCCCCCCCCCCCCCCCCCCCCCATTCGCAGCCCGATGGCTCAATGACGCACCTCCCCCTATTTTCTATTCCGCCAGTGTTTTTGTTTAGACTCAGCGACTGAACTCTGATTGAATGGGCTGTGAGATCAAGATTGGCTGCTTTTCTCTGGAGTTTATAACGTGAGTGACCCAAACATCCACCTTACCTAACCATAACATTTCATGGATAATTAATTGTGAATTTAACAGAATCCAACAGTGTTGTTGCCTTGTCATCTGAGAATTACTGGATGTTTTGTCCCCCCTCATTTCTGCTGCTCATAAACTATAAGCAGTTTACTTACTTATCAGTTTGTTTGACTGTAGGGTTCCATTTATAACTCTCGTCATGTTAGCAAAGTGTGCAGCTGTGTTTCTGTAGTATGGCAGCAACAGTTGCCCATCTGACACGGCTCTGGTTTCCAAGGTAACAGCAGGAAAGTAAATAAGTGATATTTTCCAGGCAGCGTAATTCTGGTAAACTTAAAAGAGACACAGGGAGGAGGCACTGGGTGATGCACTCCGAGGCTGTAACATGCTCAAGAGGGTTAGAACTCCCATCATTCTTCTGCTCGAGCCATTATTAATGAATCCCAGCGATATGGGCCAGCCATTCAATTGTCCTCATCTGATGTGTTCTTTTCATTTACTATTTCTTTACTTCAACAAGCTCGTCTCTCAGCTGCTCCTGGTCTGGGCTGTGAAACCCGGAGCTGTCTTCGCAATAAGTGCCTTCCATAAAGCTTTCAATGCAATCCCGTTCACAATGAGCCGAATCGCGCCTTGGCATCTATTCTGGCTATAAACCGTGGCGATCAGTATCATTGGATTGAATAGCCATCTCAAGCTGTCAATGTGTCATCGCTTCGTAATGTGTTGCTTTCCTTTTTTTTTATGTTTGAGGAGTCTAGAACTAGAGGGCATTGGTTTAAGGTGAGAGGGGGAGAGACACAAAAGAGACCAGAGGGGAAATTATTTCACACAGAGGGTGGTGAGCATCTGGAACGGGCTGCCGGAGGCTGTGGTAGAGGTCGATACAATTTTTTCCTTTGAAAAACAGTTAGACAGTTACATTGGCAGGGTGGGTGTAGAGGGATATGGGCCAAATATGAGCTGGAAATCGCTGGCTTTTAAAGCAGACCAAGTATGGCCAGCAGCACGGTTCGATTCCCGTACCAGCCTCCCCGGACAGGCGCCGGAATGTGGCGACTAGGGGCTTTTCACAGTAACTTCATTGAAGCCTACTCGTGACAATAAGCGATTTTCATTTCATTTCATTTCATTTTTCAAATGCGGGCAAGTGGGACTAGCTTAGTGATAGAAACTGGGCGGCATGGACAAGCTGGGCCGAAGGGCCTGTTTCCAGGCTGTAAACATCTATGACTCTATTCTATCAGAATCTCTTTATTAGGCTCCACTTGAGTTCATCGTTCAATATTGCCAAGACATCAGGTTCAATATTGCTCCACAGTGGGTTAAATATTGTTCCGAGAGTTCATGCATCTCCCATAAGATTAGCATCGATATATTCGTGACCTGTCATAACTGAGAAACATGTAGAAATTGTGTGGGAAAAAAGCATATTATCTCAGAAATACCTCAAACATACTTTGAGGAGTAATACCTGTATTAGATTGGGTAAATGTGACACAGCAAGATGCCACAAGCAGTGATGATGAGTTAATGTGTTCTCAATGGAATTAATTGAAGGAGGAATCTTGCTCGTATCCTCAGGGGCATTCACTGCTTTTCCTCGAGGGTGCGACTCAACCCATATGAAATGAAAATTGCTTATTGTCACAAGTAGGCTTCAATGAAGTTACTGTGAAAAGCCCCTAGTCGCCACATTCCGGCGCCTGTTCGGGGAGGCTGGTACGGGAATTGAACCGTGCTGCTGGCCTGCCTTGGTCTGCTTTAAAAGCCAGCGATTTAGCCCAGTGTGCTAAACCAGCACACTGGGCTAACATCCCTTCAAACAACTGAAATAATTTAGAGTCCTCAGTTTTATTTTTCCAATTAAGGGGCAATTTAGCATGGCCAATCCATCTACCCTGCACTTCTTTGGGTTGTGGGGGGTGAGACCCACACAGACACGGAGAGAATGTGCAAACTCCACACGGACAGTGACCCAGGGCCAGGATCGAACCCGGGTCCTTAGCTCCATGAGGCAGCAGTGCTAACCACTGCGCCACCGTGCCGCCCCCCCCCCCCCCCCCCCCCGTCTTCAGTTTAACGTTTCATCCGAAAGATGGAAACCTTGACGATGCAGCGATTTCTGGGAATCAAATCCGAGAGTCAATCCTCACCACAATCTGCAGAGTACATTAAGGGTTAAACACATCTGTTCTAGTCATTAATAGTCAAACGCTAAAATTAAACACAGATGGAAAAATCTGGGTGGTCAATAGAATATACCGGAAAAGAAGATGATGTAGTGTGATACAGTCCTACAAAAAAGGTTATTTATGTTTCTTGGCAGTGTGCTGTACGATGGCTGAAGGTAACGGTTATGTTAGTAGAGAATGTGATTGAACTTCTGTCCCAGTTGTCCGCCTTGTTTAGTATAAATCCCCTCAACATCCCCAATAATAACGGATTTGACTCGACCAAACATCTGAGCTACATCTGCCAAGCCAAAATGTGCTTTCGGTAAATTCAATTACTGCCCCTTCCTCAAGAGAAAATTCTGTATTTGTCCACAGTGGAAGTCACCATTATCATCGTCAGCCTGCCAGGCTGATTTGTGTCCCCTCAGGTAACTTGGCCCAGCTAATCCTGGGATCCTGGGTCTGCAGATTTTGGGCAGAGGGGATAAGAGTTGTGCTGAGGCAGGCAGGGGGAGGGGATGTTGGGAGTTCACAAAGAAGATCCACCATCCCTGTCTCAAGGATAACTAGGGATGGGCATTGCAATGCTAGCTTTGCAAGTGACACCCACGTACCAAGTACAAATACATAAAGAACGCCCCCGTTAGCTACACACTTATTCACCAGAGGTTTCCCGTTGTGTGTGACATCTCCCACCTGACTGCTTTTCCTATTTATATTTAAGTTGTTTGAGGAAATAGCAGTTTGGTTTTTAATTTGTACCGGATGATCTTTTGTGGCATTGCTGAGTCAGGTTTGAATGTCGTCTTCAGGTGAATTACATACACAGAATTACATGGAAATGTTTTGGGTGATATTTGGCCTCCACACCAGCAGGGGTCCTAATCCCTCACACCTACTCTCTTCCCAGTCATTAATCCAATGGGGGGGGGGGGGGGGGGGGGGGAATTCAGGAGAACCGTGCGGAGTGGGCAGAATGTGGAACCCGCTGCCACAGGGAATGGTTGAGGTGGATAACTTTGATACATTTAAGGTGAAGCTGGGTAAACACGAGGGAGAAAGGAATAGAAGGGTCAGCTGATGGGGTGAGATGGAAGTGTGGGGGGGGGGGGTGGAGAAGCTTGTGTGGAACAGAAATGCTGACATAGACCATTTGAAGCCAATGGCCTGTTTCGGTGCGGTCAAATCGATGGATCCTTGTTGTGAATGTTGAAATGGTCTCTGCAATCAGTCACCAACTCTGATCGTTAATTTCTCACCATCTGTATGAAAACCTTTCCCTGTACTGTATGTTTGAAATCCCTTGCATTTAACATCTGTAACCTCTGGTTTTTCAACACTCAACCATGCAAATGGCCTGTTCCAATTTATGATGCCCCTTCCCATCATACTATTGATGTGGAGATGCCGGCGTTGGACTGGGGTGAGCACAGTAAGTCTTACAACACCAGGTTAAAGTCCAACTGGTGTTCTAAGACTTCTTACTGTTCATACTATTGTAACACTTCTATCAAATCATCCCATAATCTCTTCCCTTCTAAGCAAAGATTCACAGCAGTATTAGTGGGTGAGGGGTAACCTTCACAGAGCACCAGTCGAATTTAACTACCATTTTAAAGATGCCCTCTCCATTTTTGTACATCTATTTTTTTTTAACTGAAAAATGAAAGTAAGTTTTAATGATAAGTAATTCAGGGTGGCACGGTGATGCAGTGGTTAGCACTGGTTAGTGGTTAGCACTGCTGCCTCACGGCACGGAGGACCTGGGTTTTATCCTGGCCCCGGGTCACTGTCCGTGTGGAGTTTGCGCATTCTCCCCGTGTCTGTGTGGGTTTCACCCCCACAACCCAACAGATTTGCAGATGAGTTTGATTGGCCAGTGTCGGGGCCAGAATAGGTCGTGCCCGGGACCTATTCGCGCCGTCGTGAAACGCGACGGCGTTCACCATGGCGAGGGCACTTAGTCCCTGGAGCGGAGAATACCGCCCTATATCTCCCTAACCAATGAGATTTCAGGATTGAGAAATAAACAGAGGAAGAGTAAATTTGATATCTCAATGGAGAGAGCGAATCAGAGAGATAATTGGATAAAGAGACAGAAAGGAGAATTTTTTCAAATCTCTTTTAGGAAATCAAACTATTCAAAACCTGAAGGAATGAGACCCCACACTTACAAATGTTTACTTTCTGGGCAAGAGAGGTTGAATAGCAGTCATTTAAATATATAGTATTGTTAAAATGAATTCTTACATTCTTAAATACAAGACATATCTTTCTGTGGGATATTTGAAGTGGAAATGCAGCAACTTTATGAAATTCGCAGGGAGGTGAAAAGTGAGATGTAATTTTTCTGAGGCAAGTGGCAGGGCAACGCAAATCATTCAGCAATTTACAACCATCTGGGATTCATGGCCACAAGGTGCTGGTCAATTTTCACATTAATAATAGAAAACATCTTTCAAATGCTCTTATTTTATCATCAAAATCTGCGTGAATATTTTAAATATTAATAGCTTGTCCTGACTCATTCCTGTCTTTACTGAACACAAAAGGTGAGTACCAGCTATCAATTCCCATTAAGTACTTGATGGAGCTGGTCCATTTCTCTTTGTTGTGAGCTTCGGTGCACATCTTCATTTTCTCATAGAGAGGCTCTGAAATTGCTGGCACAATAATAGTTCATGGCAGGCATGAGAAATGTAAAGTTCCAAACCCAGATTAGGGGAGGTGATGGCATAGGGATATTGTCACAGGACCGATAATCCAGAAATCCAGGGTAACGCTACGGGGACCCGGATTCGAATCCCACGATGGCAGACTGTGAAATTTGTATTCAATAAAATCTGGGATTAAAAGTCTAATGATAGGGCGACATGGCGGCGCAGTGGTTAGCACTGCTGCCTCACGGCGCCGAGGACCCGGGTTCGATCCCAGCCCCGGGTCACTGTCCACGTGGAGTTGTACGTTCTCCCCGCGTCAGCGTGGGTCTCACCCTCACAACCCAAAGATGTGCAGGGTAGGTGGGTTGGCCACGCTAAATTGCCTCTTAATTGGGAAAAAAAAAAGAATTGGGGACTTTAAATTTTTTTAAAAGTCTAATGATGACCATGAAACCATTGTCATAAAAACCCACTAATGCTCTTTGGAGATCTGCCATCCTTACCTGGTTTGGCCTACGTGAGTCTTTTTTAAAAAAAATAGTTCCAATTAAAGGGCAATTTAGCGTGGCCAATCCACCTATCCTGCACATCTTTGGGTTGTGGGGGTGAGACCTACCCAGACACTGGGAAAATGTGCAAGCTCCACACGGAGAGTGACCCGGACCGGGATCGAACATGTGGCATGTGACTCTTGAATACCCTCTGAAATGGCCGAGCAAATCACTTCTGTCCAATTAGGGAAGAACAACAAATGCTGGGCTTGCCAGAAACGTCCACTCCCCATGAATGGATCAAAGAAAATTGAGCTGCGTTCAAATGGGGGTCACCTCCCAGTTAGAAAGGAAGAACATTGCACGGGTGAGCAAACAGCAATAGAAATGCAAGTTCATTATTTTCTCCCACCAGTCCATCAGTTTGTTAATTGTTGTAACTCTGCAGGTTCTTGTATCACCTGCACTGAAAGCCCAAAACAGTAGCAGGTTCACTGGGATGAAACGATGCTACATGACTTCTGAACAATGCCTTTACTCTGGGTAATTAGTCACTGCAGGAGCACTCTCCGTGTCTCTTTCAAAACTAATTTCTTTCTGCTATGTTTTATTCATATTCGGGCACAATTGCTGTGGCGAGTCACTTAATGATACGATCTATTTTCAATGCAGTCTGCTCATTTTGTAACTCAAATGCTGAGTTCAAATTACAAAACGCCTTGGCTAATATGATGATCAAGTTAAAATCATAGATACTTTTAAGAAGAAAAAACCCATTGAAACCTCGCATTCCCAGGAACATGATCCTTTAATACAATGACCTGGAATACGAAATACAAAAACCAGGCCATTCGGCCCAACTCGCCTGTGCTGGTGTTTATACTCCCCATGATTCTTCACCATCCCCCTTGACTGACTCACCCTTTCACCATATATCCTTCTGTCCCCTTTTCTTTCATGTGCTTGTCTAACCGAATTTTAAACAATTTACCGTGGCACCGAGTTCTGCATTCTAACCACTCTCTTGAATTTTCTTTTTCTGTTTCATGGGTTGTGGCGTCACTGTTCAGCTCAGTATTCCATCCCTAATTACCCTTGAGTGACTTTAGAACTTTAGAACAGTACAGCACAGAACAGGCCCTTCGGCCCTCGATGTTGTGCCGAGCAATGATCACCCTACTTTAAACCCACGTAACCCGTATACCCGTAACCCAACAATCCCCCCATTAACCTTACACTACGGGCAATTTATCATGGCCAATCCACCTAACCCGCACATCTTTGGACTGTGGGAGGAAACCGGAGCACCTGGAGGAAACCCACGCACACACGGGGAGGACGTGCAGACTCCACACAGACAGTGACCCAGCCGGGAACCGAACCTGGGACCCTGGAGCTGTGAAGCATTGATGCTAACCACCATGCTACCGTGAGACTTCCTAGGCCACTGCAGAAGGCAGCTAAGAGTCAATCACATTGTTGTGGGTGTGGAGTCACAGGTAGACCAGCCCAGGTAAGGATGGCAGATTTCCTTCCCGAGAGGACATTCCTCGAAGGACATTAAGTGAACCAGATGTGTTTTTACAACAATTGCTCGTTTCATTACTGGGACTAGCTTTCTATTCCAGATTTATTAATCAAATTCATAGAATCCCTAGAGTTCAGAAGCAGGCCATTCAACCCATGGAGGCTGCACTGATCCTCTGGAAGAGGACTCTACCTAGGCACACGCCCCCGCCCTATTCCCATAACTCTGGGCATTGATCATGGCCAATCCACCTAACCCGCAAATCTTTGGACTGTGGAAGGAAACCCACACAGCCACTGGGAGAATGTGCAAACTCCACAGTTACCCAAGGCGGGAATTGATTCACATTCCACCTGCTGCCATGATGGGATTTGAACCCATGCCCCAAGTGCATTGCCCTCTGGATTATTAGTCCAGTGACCTTACCACTACCCCACTATTTCCTAATGAGTATAGGAATTTCTCCTATTTTCCTATTGGAGTTATTAGTAACTATCTTGTATTTGGGTTTGTTTTATTGTCACATGCACTGAGGTACAGCTCAGATCGTTCCATACATGAAAAAACATAGGGCATACATAAATACACAATGTAAATACATAGACACAGGCAACGGGTGAGCATACGGAGGGTTGTACTACTCAGTAGAGAAGATGTGGGCGGCACGGTAGCGCAGTGGTTAGCACTGTCGACTCACAGCGCCAGGGTCCCAGGTTCGATTTCTGGCTTGGATCACTGTCTGTGCGGAGTCTACATGTTCTCCCCGTGTGTGCGTGGGTTTCCTCCGGGTGCTCCAGTTTCCTCCCACAGTCCAAAGATGTGCAGGTTCGGTGGATTGGCCACCTTGGTGTCCAAAGGGGTTGGTTGGGGTTGCTGAGTTACGGGTATGGGGCGGAGGTGTGGGGCTTAAGTGGGGTGCTCTTTCCAAGGGCCGGTGCAGACTCGATGGGCCGAATGGCCTCCTTCTGCACTGTAAATTCTATGTCTATGTGTAAAGAAAACAAATCAGTCCATAAGAGGGTCATTCAGGAGTCCAGTAACAGCCGGCAAGAAGCTGTTTTTGAAATTGTTAGTATGTGTTCTCAGACTTTTGTATCTCCTGTCCGATGGAAGAAGTCGGAAGAGTGAGTAAGTCGGGTGGGAGGGGTCTTTGATTATGCTGCCCGCTTTCCCCAGGCAGCGGGAGGTGTAGATAGAGTCAATGGATGGGAGGCGGGTTCGTGTGATGGACTGGGCTGTGTTCACGACTCGCTGTAGTTTCTTACGGTCTTGGGCCGAGCAGTTGCCATACCAGGCTGTGATGCAGCCAGATAGGATGCTTGCTATGGTGCATCTGTAACAATTGGTAAGAGTCAGTGTGGACATGCCAAATTTCCTGAGTTTCCTGAGGACACACAAGCACTGTTGTGCTTTCCTGGTCGTAACGTTGACCAGGACAGATTTTCAGTGGTGTGCACCCCTAAGAATTTGAAGCTGTCAACCATCTTCACCTCGGCCCCGTTGGTGCTGACAGGGGTGTGGACAGCACTTTGCTTCCTGAAGTCAATAACCAGGGGCGGGATTCTCCGACCCCCCCCGCCGGGTCGGAGAATCGCCCGGGGCCGGCGTCAATCCCGCCCCCGCCATGTCCCGAATTCTCCGCCACCAGAGATTTGGCGGAGGCGGGAATCGCGCCGCGCCTGTCGACGGGCCCCCCGTGGCGATTCTCTGGCCCGCGATGGGCCGAAGTCCCGCCGCTGTCGAGCCTCTCCTGCCGGCGGGAATCAAAACACCTACTTGACCGGCGGGATTGGCGGCGTGGGCCGGGATCCTGGGGGGGTCGCGGGGCGATCTGATCCCGGGGGGTGCCCGCACTGTGGCCTGGCCCGCGATCGGGGCCCACCGATCGGCGGGTGGGCCTGTGCCGTGGGGGGCACACTTTTTCTTCCACCTTCACCATGGTCTTCACCATGGCGGAGGTGGAAGAGACCCCCCTCCCCGGTGCATGCGCTGGGATGACGTCAGCAGTCGCTGACGCTCCGGCGCATGCGCGGACATACGCCGGCCGGCGAAGTCCTCTCGGCCCCGGGTGGCGTGGCGCCAAAGGCCGTTCACGCCAGCTGACGGAGCGGGAACCACTCCGCGCGGGCCTAGCCCCTCAATGTGAGGGCTTGGCCCCCAAAGGTGTGGAAGTCTCCGCACCTTTGGGGGCCAAGCCCTCACATTGAGGGGTTAGCCGGAGTGGTTCCCACTCCACTCCAACACGCCGGGACCCCCCCCGCCCCGCCGGGTCGGGGAGAATCCCGGCCCAGCTCTTTAGCTTTGCTGACATTGAGGGAAAGATTGTTGTCGTTAGACCGCTCCACGAGGTTCTCTATCTCCCTCCTTGTATTTATGGCCCTTAATTTGGATTCACCACGCATGGAATCCTCCAGTCCATGTCTACACTGTCCAACCCATTCAGAATTTTAAAGAAGTCCATCAGGTCCAATCTCTGTATTCGCTTTTCTTCATCCAACCTTCACCAATAGAAGTAGTCTCTCCAAGATCTCATCAGTGAAGTCCATTTTCTGGATTCTGTTGAGTTTTTCGCTAAAACATGATTTATTTTATTTATTCGTGAGATGTACACATCACTGGCAAAGCCATAAATGTAACCCAACCCTAACTGTCCTTGAGAAGGTGGTGGTGGACTGCCTTCCTGAACCGCTGCAGTCCATGTAGGTACACCCATAGTGCTGTTAGGGACGGAGTTCCAGGATTTTGACCCAGCGACAGCGAGGGAACGGCGATGTATTTCCAAGTCAGGATGATGAGTGACTGGGTGGGGGACTTTGAGGTGTGGTGTCCCTGCGCACTCACTTCTCTTTCTTTGAGGTGGTAGGGGCCACAGGTGCCTCCACAGATTTTGAAGATTTTAGCTGAGCATGTCTTCCCTGTTTCCCACCCCTAACCTAGGGTCGGTGCAGAGTCAATGGGCCGATGGTCTCCTTCTGGGATCGGGATTCTATGATTCATCTTCCTCAAATCCCGTAATCCCAATTTGAGAGATTAATGAAGATGAGGAAGGTGACAAATGGTGAAAGGATGAGTGATGGAGGGGAGGAGAAGGGAGCCAGCTCTGGTTATTGGCCACACTCCCCCTGCATCCAAAAATGCAGCTGAACGAACGCATTTGGCATTTCCCTCCCACCCAAAAACAATGAAGTTTCATCAGTAACAAATATTAAAACTTAACCGTGGCATGAATTCATAGCACTGTCTGTGTGGAGTCTGCACGTCCTCCCCGTGTGTGCGTGGGTTTCCTCCGGGTGCTCCGGTTTCCTCCCATAGTCCAAAGATGTGCGGGTTAGGTGGATTGGCCATGCTAAATTGCCCGTAGTGTAAGGTCAATGGGGGGATTGTTGGGTTACAGGTATACGGGTTACGTGGGTTTAAGTAGGGTGATCATTGCTCGGCACAACATTGAGGGCTGAAGGGCCTGTTCTGTGCTGTACTGTTCTATCTATCTATCTATCTATAGCAGATGATAATGTATAAGTGCATTTATTGATTAATATCCATGCTGTGGTAGTGTCTTAGCTGTAAGAAAGGCAGACCGATCTTCGGTATGAGCTGTTGCTGTTGCTGGACAGCTGATTTATGATGTAGAACGAGGCCAACCGCGCCGGTCCCCCCTCACCTGAGGTGCGGTGACCCTCCGGTTAAATCACCAACAGTCAGCTCTATCCCCCCACCTCCAAAGGGGAAAACAACCTATGGTCATCTAGGGCTGTGGTGTCTTTGACTGACAATTGCGGTGGAGACTGGACAGGGAGTCCTGGCCAAATGCTCCCCCTGTCTGGTGAAACTGGAACACGGGCTCCCAATCTCAGGATGAGGGGTTTGGGACTGAGGTTAGGAGAAATATCTTCCTCCGGGGATTGGGAACCTTTGGAATTCTTTAGCCCAGAGAGTTGTGGATGCTCAGTCATTGAGTAGATTCAAGACAAAGGTAAATAGAGATTTCGGTGCCAAGGGAATTAAGGCACATGGGGATAGTGCAGGAAGGTGGAGTAGAGGCAGAAGATCAGCCACGATCTTACTGAATGGTGAAGTAGATTGAAGGGGCCGATTCCTCCTATTTATGTTCATATATTCTGTACATGAAATTGTAATATATTATGGATAGTATAGTGCTATCATAGAGCATATCATAGAATTTACAGTGCAGAAGGAGGCCATTCGGCCCATTGAGTCTGCACCAGCCTTTGGTAAGAGCACCCTATCTAAGCCCACACACCCACCCTATCCCCGTTACCCAGTGACCCCACCTAACCTTTTCTTTGTACACTAAAGGCGATTTATCATGTCCAATCCACCTAATCTGCACACCTTTGGACTTGTGGGAGGAAACCGGAGCACCCGGAGGAAACCCACGCACACACGGGGAGAACGTGCAGATTCCGCACAGACAGTGACCCAAGCCGGGAATCGAACCTGGGACCCTGGAGCTGTGAAGCGACAGAGCTGACCACGGTGCTACCATGCTGACCCTGTGTTACACGTCTATAAAACAGAAAATGTTATTACATAAAGTGACGAAGCAGATATCTAGAGTTCACTGCAAGCCCATGATCTCCACATTCAAATCTGAACTGAGTTTTCACACCAGTGAAATGTGAAGGTTTTGAGCTCCATGTTTCAACACAGGGCAGACCTGGGTCAGCATTGGATTCAAACAAGTCAATACATTCTGAGATAGGAGAGTTTATCAGGATGCAGATTTCTGAGCTTAGAAATATTATTCTTTAGTTTTAATAAATTAACCAGTGACTTGCACGGCCGATACGCTCTCTAGATTCTCTACATCAAAGGGGAGGTATCCTCATTTCAAACATGTATCGCCAGCAACCAGCTCCATGTTCTGGAAACCCAAATTAAAAGTGTTCCCCTGGCTAATAGCCTGGCTTTTAAAATTTGCTGGGAAGTGGGATTATTTGGGGGCTGTGTGCAGCAGTCTCACCTCTGTCCAGAAGATTTTGGGTTCAAACCCCACTCCAGGGATGTGAGGTCAAAGTTCACGCTGAGGCTGCAGAGCCGTACTGAGGGAGTGCTTCACTGCCTGTCAAGCTGAAGCCCTCCGACCTGCTCTCTCACCCCATAATTTGGAAATTAAAGCAAGGATGTTTTCCCCTGGTGTCCCGATCAATATTATCCCTAAATCAGCATTAAAATATTTGTTCTTTATCAGAATGCTGTTTGTGGAAGCCTCCTGTGTACAATTGGCTGTCATGTATCCTACATTCTAACATAGGGACACGGCGGAATAATGTCTAGAGGTACGGGCTAACACTCCGGGGACGTGGGTTCAAATTCCACCATGGCAGCTGGTGGGATTTAAATTTGATTTAAAAAAAGTCTGAAATAGAAAGTTCATCTCAGTAATGGTGACCAGGACAATTATCATTGACTCTTGTTAAAAACCCATCTGGTTCACTAAATGTCCTTTTGGGAAGGAAATCCACCCTCCTTATCTAGTCTGGCCTGTATGTGTCCTGTCTGTGCGGAGTCTGCACATCCTCCCTGTGTCTGCGTGGGTTTCCTCCGGGTGCTCCGGTTTTCTCCCACAAGTCCAAAGATGTGCAGGTTAGGTGGATTGGCCGTGATAAATTGCCCTTAGTGTCCAAAATTGCCCTTAGTGTTGGGTGGGGTTACTGGGTTATGGGGATAGGGTGGAGGTGTTGACCTTGGGTAGGGTGCTCTTTCCAAGAGCCGGTGCAGACTCGATGGGCCGAATGGCCTCCTTCTGCACGGTAAATTCTATGATAAAGCAATGTGGTTGACACTTAACTGCGCCCCCCCCCCCCCCCCCCCCCATGGGAATGGTTGCACAAGCCACTCAGTTCAAGGGCAATTAGGGATGGGCAACAAATGCTGAATATCTTTCTTCCCAAAGGGCAGAATTCTCCAGCCCCCTGCGCCGCGTTTTCCTGCGATACAGGCGGCTCGCCGTCTCTGCCAGCGGAATCTCCCAGCCCTGCTGAAGTCAATGGCGATTGACATTTCTCGCCCGTGCCCCGCGGCAGGGGTCGATCCCGGCGGGACTGGAAGATCCTGCTGGCGGGAAGGATTGGAGAATTCCGCCCAAAGTGGTAATTCACCCAATAGCATGCAGCAATAACTTGAGTGGAGATTCTGTGTAAGGGCAAACATTGCAAGGAGACGTTTATTGTGTGTTGTGTAGATGCAAAATTAGACGTCCTACTCACAGTAAACAGAAACAAAAAAGCAACAAAAGCACCATTCTCACTGACATGTAGAGGCTCCATCTCAGCCTTGTGTTCAAATCCCTCCACGGTCCCCCCCTCACCTCTCTCTCTGTAACCTCCTTTCATTCTACAAACTGTTAAGATCTCCGCGCTCCTTGCTCATTTTGAATTTCCATTGATCCTCCATTGGCAGCCGTGCCTTCCTCTGTCAAGGCCCTGAGCTCTGGAATTCCCTCCCTGAACCGAACTCTCCTCTGCTTCAAGCCGTCCCTTAAAACCTAACTCTTGGATCGAACCTTTGGTCACCTGTCTAAATGCCTCCTTATGTTGCTCAATGTCAAATTTTGATCGAGAATACTTGTATAAAATGCCTTGGGATTTTTTTACCACATTAAAAGTCCTATCCATGCAAGATGTAGATAAAGATGATGAAGAAGAAGTAGGAAACAAGTACGCATTGCAGGAATCCAGTCTAAGGTTTATTGTTTAAGCTCTCTGGTCCCTGGTCTCAGTGACTCTGGCTAGTTTGCCTTGGGACTAACATGGTATGACATACCCATGGTATGGGGACCAATGTTTCAGGCGTTGCGGAGTGCCACCTTGAGAGATCGTCTTTACCTTCAGCGTCAGAGAGTGCGTTTATCATGACCAGAGTGGAACAGAGCCTGGAATTAACTTGAGTAGATAGGAGCAAGAAGAGGCAATTCAGGCACTGGAGCCTGTTTACCAGGGGCTGGTTTAGCACAGTGGGTTAAATCGCTGGCTTGTAATGCAGAACAAAGCTGTACCGGCCTCCCTGAACAGGCACCGGAATGTGGTGACTAGGGGCTTTTCACAGTAACTTCATCGAAGCCTACTTGTGACAATAAGCTATTATTATTATTATTATTAATAAAATAGACCATTGCCTGGATCTTAACCGCATTTATCCACCTTGATTCCATAACCTTTAACCAACCAAAGTCTAACCAGCTCAGCTCTGTAATTATCAGATGAGTCTCAACAGCTTTTTACTCGAGGAAGTGCAAACCTGGTTGATGCACCCGTCTTTGTAATTTAACTCTCTCGGCCTTGAGAGTGACACCGTTATTCAACAGCACTTGGCCGACTTTATAAGCCTAGGCTAGGAACATCCTGTCAAGGCCGCACTGGCATCATTTCCTGCAAGTATTCGCGGATCGGGTGCCATTTTTAAATTCCACCCTGATCTTTCGACCCCCCTCAGCTACCCCACCATGGCCTCCAAACACCCCCCCCCCCCCCTGCACCCAATTTGCCATCTGCAGGGTCCTCAGGCACCCCCCCGCCCCCCCCCCCCCCCCCACCCCCTCATCCCACCTCTTAAGGGAAAGGCACCGCAGTTCCGATCCCTGGCACGGGAAACCTGGTGCCTGGGCACTACCAGTCTGCTACCCTGCCAGAGTGGCTCTGCCAGGGTGCCTGGGTGTCAGTGAGAGTGCCAGGGTACCACCCTGCCCGAGCCTGATGGCACAAGGATCTCTAATGGCCTGAGAGACCATCCCAGGTGTCCACGTTTGTTGAAACCACTGCTAAATGCCACCATGGCAAGGTCTCCCAGGCGTGGCCGTTGGTTCCCAGGCCCCGGGAGAATACGGTGCAGACATATTCAAATGAGTCTAACGGCTCACTTAGATATGTTCATCTTGGCGAGATCTAGATCACGACATCTTGTGGGATTATGTTAAATCTCGCGCGGCGTTTCAAGCGAGAGGCCTCACGTGAAATTCCGTGGCCTTTTCACGTCACCAGATTTGCCGCAAAGAGGCCATTAAATCACGCCCACAGCGCATTTCAGTTTTTGGGCAGCCCCAAAGTAATCTACAGCCAATCAGGTACGTTTTTGAAGTGTAGTCACTGTTGAAATGTAGAACACACAACAGCCAGTTTCGCAAGAAACTGCAGAGTGTGGTGAACTCAGTCCAACCCATCACACAAGCTTGCCACCCCCACATTGATTCTGTCTACACCTCCTGCTGCCTCAGGAAGGCAGACAGCATTGTCAGAGACCCCTCCCACCCAGGCATTGCCTTCTTCCAGATCCTTCCATTAGGCAGAAGGTACGGAAGTCTGAAGTCCCGCACGTCCAGACACAGGAACAGCTTCTTCCCCACAGCCACCAGACTCCTCAACGACTCCCCCTCGGACTGATCTGTTCCCTGTAAGAACACTATTCACGACGCCCTATGCTGCTCTTGCTCATGTATTTGCTTTGTTTGGCCCCTTGTTCCTCACTGTAACCAATCAGTTTGTCAATGTATCATTTGTCAATGTTCTCTGTCGATTATTCTTTTTGTCTACTACGGACGTATTGTGTACGTTCCCTTGGCCGCAGAAAAATACTTTTCACTGTACTTTGGTACATGTGATGATAAATCAAATTAATCAATCAATCAATCAATTTGTGAACAGCAAGCTCCCACAAACAGCAATGTGATAGTGAACATATCATCTGCTTTTATTTAGTGATGTTGATTGAGAGATTAATATTCCAGACACTGGGTGAACTCCCCTGGTCGCCTATGTGATATTGCTATGGGATCTTTTACTTCCACTTCAGGGCAAAAGGGACCTCAGTTTAATGGTTCATCCACATCTCCAAGTGTGTCACGCTCCCTCAGCATTTCCTCTGGAATGCCAGCCTGGATTGTGTGCTCAGGTTTCAGTAATGGATCATGTGGGGTGTTCGGTGATGTGCTCCATCTCTCATTTCCAGGCCAAAGTATGGAGGTTCGTACTGTCTGGGAGAGAGGAAGAGATTCAGGATATGCAACATCAAAGCTTGTGTCTCAGAGTCGCCTTCCTTCCGTCAGATGCAGTGCAGCCAGTTTGACACACTGCCTTACAAAGGGAAACTGCTTCAATGGATTCCTGTGCTCAGCCGGAGTAAGTCTATCACTTGTTGGTTTCATGTTTTTCCAGGTACAATTGGTTCTTCATAGAATACGGCAGAAGGAGGCCATTCGGCCCATCGAGTCTGCATCGACCCTTCAAAGGACCACCCTACCTAGGCCCAATCCCCTGCCCTATTCCTGCAACCCCTAAGGGACAACATAGCATGGCCAATCCACCTAACCTGCACATCTTTGGACTGCGTAAGGAAACCGGAGCACCCGGAGGAAACCCACGCAGACACGGGGAGAACGTGCAAACTCCACACAGACAGTCACCCGAGGCTGGAATCGAACCCGCGCCCCTGGCACTGTGAGGCAGCAGCGCTAGCCACTGTGCCATTGTGCTGCCCTAATTTTAAATTGAACGATTCTTTCAAAGGTCCGGCAGAGGCTGAATGGCCTTCTTCTGTGTGTAAGAGTCTATGATTCAGCTCATCTTCATGTCCCCCTAAGGCGACACGGTGGCGGCCCAATGGTTAGCATTGCTGCCTCATGGCGCTGAGGACCAGGGTTCGATCCCGGCCCCGGGTCACTGTCCGTGTGCAGTTTGCACATTCTCCCCGTGTCTGCGTGGGTTTCGCCCCCACAACCCAAAAATGTGCAGAGTAGGTGGATTGGCCACTCTAAATTGCCCTTAATTGGAAAAGAAATGAATTGGATACTCTAAATTTTAAAAAACAATCTTCATGTCTCCCTTTTGCCATGTTCGTCATACAAGAGGAGAACTGTGATTATGGATTGCTTCGCTGTTTGGCCAGCCGATGCTTAAAGATTTATTGAAAAACTTAAGTTTCACAATGCAAACTCTGAGACTCTGACCCAAAACCAGGTTCACCAACGTAAACAAACTGCTGTCTGCAAGTGAAATGGGGATTCCTGTGACATTTTGTTAGTGCAAAGAATCGCAAAGTATTTGAGCAGGGAGACGGGTCATTCAGGTGTTTATGACCCACATGGGCCTCCGTCTATCTCTCCCCAGATCAGCATATCCTTCTGTTCCTTCCTCCATTGTGTTTATCTGGTTCCCTCATAAATGTATCTATGCTATTCTCCTCAACCAATCACGTGGTAGCGAGTTCCACGTTCTCACTACTAAAGAATTTCCCCTGAATTCCCTATTGAATTTATTAGTGATTATCTGCGGATAGAAGCATTTACTCTGTGTGAGGCAGCACGGTGGCGCAGTGGGTTAGCCCTGCTGCCTCACAGCGCCGAGGTCCCAGGTTCGATCCCGGCCCTAGGTCACTGTCCGTGTGGAGTTTGCACATTCTCCCAGTGTTTGCGTGGGTTTCACCCCCACAACCCATAGCTGTGCTCCGAAAGCTCGTGTTTGAAACAAACCTGTTGGATTTTAACCTGGTGTTGTAAGACTTCTTACTGTAATCTGGATTAACACTGGGATTTTGTCATAGTTGAAATTGATGTAACTTTTTCCCACGGTGTCTCCCCTTAGTTAACCCATGTGAGCTGCACTGTCGACCCGTGGACGGTTACTTTTCAGAGAAGATGTTGGACGCCGTGATTGATGGAACGCCATGTTTTGAGGGAAACGCCAGTCGGGACATGTGCATCAATGGAATCTGCAAGGTACGGAGTGATTTCAACCAACAAGGGGTAAATGGGAAGAAATCTTCCATGTATGTTTGGGTGCGGAATCATAAATTACAGGCGGAGGCCCCAGGAGTAGGGACGCTCATCTCACAATCTTGAGTCTAGTTCTCAGGAGAACAGAAAGCCTCAAAATGCCAAAGCATCCAATGAAAATGCCGATATTGTGGGCTGCACAGGTGATGCCCACACTTTGAACATCTACACACCAGGGGCACTGTTCTGGGTGTGCCCGTGCTGGTATGACATGTTCAGGTTGTTTGGGTCAGATCATTGCCCATCGTCCTGATCTCCATTAGACACAAAGAGGGTGAACTCTCTCTTTGACAGTCACACAAGAGAGGTGAAAATGGACATAGAAAGTTTGGCCAGGGGGGTAAAAGGGACGGTTGTATCATAAAGACTCGTTTGCCTCGAGAAGTAAAGACCTACTGGGTGTTGATCAGGGTTTCCGTGGCCAAGGAGCCTGCGGCTATATTTTCTGGAACATTTTTCACAGAGTGATGACCATTTCCACTGGTAAACCAGGGTCTAATGGAATTGAAATTCCCAGGATCTCTGCTCCAGAGGTTGAAACATCGTTTGAGTTGTAGAAATGTACAGAAGAGATAACGCCAGCAATTCCGTGAGAAAGAGCTCTTGTAAGAAACTCATTTAAGCTGAAGATTGGGTGCATTGTCCGGCTGCTTCATTGGCACTTGCCATTTAGACACTTACGGGTCAATTTCACAACTCAGAAACCAGACAGATAGCCGCTGCTGTCTGCAATCTCCAGCTCGTTGGAGTGAAAACCTCTTTCATGCTGCGTTCCCGCTGCTCATTAAGCGAGACTTTGCAATAATTGCTGCAGAGATTTACAAAGTGGATCATATCAATAGCACAAAGGAAATCAAAACAGAACATGAATGGAATAACTGTCGCAACAAGGCAGCGGTGAGCTCGCCGGTTCAAATTGTGCAACCAGATAAAGATAAAGTGTCATTGCTGCGGTAATGCATTCCTGAAAGTACTTACACTGTCACAATCTTCAGTGCCTTCTTTCAAATGCATTGCAACTCATTATTGGGTAGATTAAGAATGCTGATTGATTTTCTTTTGCCTAAGAGACCTGTTTGTTTTTGCATTTTACCCTCTCGTTAATTCACTCATTTTCTGATCAATTAAACAGATGCAGGCACCAGGATTTCTGGGGTTTTGGCCTTTATGACATTCCAGAAATCTTGAGAGGTGATCCTCATGAATTATTGATGAGGATTCAAATTGACTCCGAACTTTCAGATGGAGCTGATATCTGTTCAGACAGTTATCCAGGGAAAGATAACTTTTAAATCAAATAATCTGGCTCACCTTTTGCATCTTTTCTGCATCGTTGAAGCTCCTTCGTATTTAACGCACATTGTGGAACCCCAGAGGTTATTACTCAGAGTGTCTAAAGGAGAAATAAAGGCAATCATTGACATGGAACATAAAGCAACTAACTGCTGACCTCTAAACGACCCTCACGGTTTACAGGCATTCTTTAATTAACTGCATTTGTTAAAGTTAAATTATTTTTCACATGAGAATACCTGAACAGTTGCCTTAAAGGGACAGGTCCGATTAGAAGCCAGATGTACCATACTAATGCCTTTAGCCTATCTGTGAGAAGACTTAAATGGTGTCCCTACGTGTGTAATAGGTACGTAGGTGATTAGCCGCAGTCCTCCAGGTACCCCAGCTATCTCAGCATCATCCGGACTCGAAACGCCAGCTCCGTTCTCTCTCCATAGATGCTGTCAGACATGCTGAGGAAATGGCCTGCATTTTCTATTTAGGTTTCAGAATTCAGCATCTGCAGTAATTTGCATTTACCCGAGGTAGCTCTCCTTTTTGTAGAGAGCGAGACTATTGGTTATATAACTTGAGCCATTTCACATTAGGTACGGGCGTGAGCAATACCAGTCGTGTATCTGCTGTGCCTTTATCACACTCTTGGTCTAATATTTAATGCAGACGGCAGACAGGGTTCTCCTTTGCTGGCTGGCGAGCCAATGAAAGGCTTGACTTGCCTCCTTTGGAGAAGGCCAGCCCAGTATTAAGTGGTCAACGGCAGGCCTTCCCCAGGATCAAGGACCCTGGTGTTGTGTTTGGTTCCTTATACTTTATGAAGAACTCACCAAACACTTTGATCTGTCCAAACCAGGATCCTTTTATTGTGTCCTGTGCGGTAGAATGGCAATCTGATACAGAGCACGTTATCATGGAGTCTTGCTGCTCCTCTGGAACATATACCTTCTGCTGACCAATTGCATGTACGTCTTATTACCCTCTCAATCTTGTTCTCCAGATGGCCGGATGTGCCTCCCTTTATATCCAGGTCCCAGGTCACATGACCTTGGTCTGGAGGCTGCATGGGCAGCACGGTAGCACCAGTGGCTAGCACTGTGGCTTCACAGCGGCAGGGTCCCAGGTTCGATTCCCCGCTGGGTCACTGTCTGTGCGGAGTCTGCACGTTCTCCCCGTGTCTGCGTGGGTTTCCTCCGGGTGCTCCGGTTTCCTCCCACAGTCCAAAGACGTGCAGGTTAGGTGGATTGGCCAGGATAAATTGCCCTTAATGACCAAAAAGGTTAGGAGGGGTTATTGGGTTACGGGGATAGGGTGGAAGTGAGGGCTTAAGTGAGTCGGTGCAGACTTGAGTGGACTCCTTCTGCACTGTATGTTCTATGTTCTATGGTGTGTCTGTACCACCACCTGCTGGTTGGAGGTCCCACACCATCCCACTGATATAGCCCATTGGCATATCACCACACCTGGGGGTAGAAATCTGCCCCCCCCGCCCCGAAAGCTTCCAGCTAGTTAGGGCCTTCAGCTATCTATTGTAGACACTGCCAGTGGGAGCGGTGGCAGCTGCCATTAACGCCTTGGGAGACCTACGATCACTGAGGGACCCAGGCAATGCCCACATCCCATGAACGAATCACTAGAAGGCTGCAGGTGAGTGATGGTGGGATGGGGGATCACGGGGTGGGGTTTGTGGAGTTGAGGGTCAGCAGCAAGGGCAGGTAGTTGATCCTCAGCATCCCCCAGACCCTTTACCATTCCCAAAGCTGCGTCCCTCAAGCAGGCAGGGGCGTGGGCTTTAGTAGGGTGTTCCTTCCAAGGACCGGTGCAAACTCAATGGGCTGAATGGCCTCCTTCTACACTGTAAATTCTATGAGAAACAGCAGGGTCCTCCTAATCCAGTATCGTTCCACCTAATTAAATGCCCTCTGCCTCTAAATGTGCCTCCGGGAGAAGGGGCATCAAATCCCACCCTAGCTGTCACACTTAGTTTCAGATACAGAAAAGTAAGAAATAAGATCAGAAATTGCCATTGACTCAAAGCTTGAAACTTACAAATGGCGACATTGTCCTCAGTAATTGACCCTGACAGCTCCAGCTTTATCTGGCTGTGTCCATTCAGTGCAAGAAGCTTGAGTCTGCAGCTAAATATCACAACCTAGGATCGCCTGTGAGCAACGCCATGGAGAATCTGCTGGTGCTGGTTTTTGCCAATTTTCCAGTAGGTGAAGGGAGTGAGTGGATCCATACAGGGCATGAACTCATCAGCCTGGACACTCAGTTGGCACTGTCTTAGTTGTTAACTGGAGCAACTCCGGAGCAACATTGCAACACCTCGAATTAAACACAGTAGAATTGGGTGGGTTAAGGAGGGAGCACAGGCCACACTCTTGATGACGTTTCTCTTGCGTCACAATTCCGTCGCCGTGATAGAAGGGTACGGTTTTTGAATGCTTCGTCATTTTTTTTTCACAGAGCGTGGGCATCGCTGGCAGGCTAGCCTTCGTTTCCCATCCCTAATTCCCCTCGAGAAGGTGGTGGTGAGCCGCCTTCTTGACCCGCTGCAGTCCATGTGGTGTAGGTGCACCCACAGTGCTGTTAGGGAGGGAGTTTAAGGATTTGGACCCAGTGACAGTGATGATAATGCCATATAGTGGTGCATTGAATAAAGTGACCTCAGTCAGCCAATCACTCAGTTGAGTCTACCTTTTTTAGAATTTAAGTAAAACAGGATACCTGATCGAGGATTTTAATCGGTGAGTGACAGAGCTTTAAAGTATTGCACTGTATGATTGATGAGATGAATGAAATCTGCATCCCAATTCGAAGTATGTAGAATTATTTTTCATGAAAATAAATTATTATTTAAGTGAATTAACAGCCCAATTCGAAGTATGTAGAATTATTTTTCACGAAAATAAATTATTAGACTTCCGGTGTGCAGCATGGAGTGAGTGAGCACACAGAGGCAGCTCCTGCCCAAGGTTACAGAAAAGAGCTCTTTTTTGGGCGGCATGGGTTGGAATTTCGATGAAAAGGCGTAGGTGAAGGTTCGAGGAGTACTTTCCCCCAGGAATAGTATGTTTCTTGGTTATCAGACCCTCAGAAACAGTGCAAGATTGGGCGGAAGCAGCAGCAAACAAAAGCCTCTGCAAGCAGGCAAGCGGGGGAAGGGCCAGCTTATAGGTCTCAAGCTGACTTGAGGGCCTTTATGAAAGCTGAATTCTAGCAGCAGTCGACGCTGTCCCGACGAATCCCAGTGGGGAAGGTGTCTAGAGGAGCATTCCCCATAATTTATGGTGCTCACCCGGAGTGGGGCAAAGGAAAAAGCTGCAGCAGCTCCCCAAGAAAAGCGGGGGAAGAAAGACAAAATGGCGGCCGGCGGAACACCCGAGGACTGGTGGAAGTGGGCGCAGGAGCAGCAAGCCTCTCTTCTGCGCTGTTTTGCGGAGCTGAAGGCTGAGTTGCTGGACTCCCTGAATGCGACTACAAACAAGCTGCTTGGGACCCAGGCGGCACAGGAGGTGTCTATCCGGGAGTTGCAGCAGCAGGCCGCTGAGAGGGAGGAGGAGGCCGTGGTCCTCGTGGGGAAAGTGGAGTTGTACGAGGCACTTCACAAGAAGTGGCAAGACCGCTTGGAGGAGCTGGACGTTCGCATGAGGCGAAATAATTTGAGGATCCTGGGCCTGGCGGAGGGGCTGGAGGGGTCGGATCTCCCGTCGTACGTGATCACGATGTTGAGCTCGTTGATGGGAGCGGGGTCCTTCCATTTGCCCCTGGAGCTCGAGGGAGCTCACAGAGTGCTGGCCAGGAGGCCTAAGGCAAATGAGCCCCCGAGGGCGGTGCTGGTGCGGTTCCATCGATTTAGTGACCGGGAGTGTGAGCTGCGCTGGGCCAAGAAAGAGAGGAGCAGCAAGTGGGAGAATTCGGTGGTGCGAATCTACCAGGACTGGAGTGCGGAGGTGGCAAAGCGGCGGGCCGGGTTCAACCGGACGAAGGCGGTGCTGCATGCCAAGCAGATCAGATTTGGAATGCTGCAGCCTGCGCGTCTGTGGTTGACATATAAGGACCGGCACCACTACTTCGGGTCCCCGGAGGAGGCATGGGCCTTTGTACAGGCGGAGAAGCTGGACTCGAACTAGGGTCTGGGGACACACTATGGCCGTTGCTGTTTTCGCTGTTGCTGTTCTTCAATTTTGACAGGTGTTATTTTTATGCTGGTTTTCTTTTTGCTCTGTTTCCGGGTGGGTTTGTCTGTTGGGTATGGGTGTGGGGTATGTGGGGAACGTTGGTGGTATGTGCTTTATATGTTCTCTTCTGTACGGGGCCGGGGGTTGGGGTGAAACTGGATTTTGAGGAGCTGCGTCAGAAGGGTGGGGTGTGGCAGTGTGAAAGCGCGGGCTTTCCTCTGGATGTCCGCGCTGCGGGGCGGGGGGGCGGAGCTGGAGGTGGGGGCGTGGCCTTCACTGGTTTTCTTTCCCCCGCTGAAGCGGTGCCAAGGAGGTGTGGCAAGAGGGGGATGACCCCATGCCGGGAGGAGATGGATTTTGGCGGGAGCTGCCGGGTCAGCAGAAGTCAGCTGACTCACGGAAGTACCATGGAGGGTGCGTCGCGGCTAGGAGGGGTCCTAGCCTGGGGGGGGGTTGGGGGGGGGGGGGGGGGGGGTGGGGGATACCGGGTTGCTGCTGGAATGGCCAGGAAGGAGCTGGTGTGGGCCAGGGGGGGTAGAGGAGAGGCGTTATCGCCATGGGGAACGGGTCAGGCGGGGCGAGCTGGCCTGGGGCGAGTAGTCGATAAGCTATGGCTAGCCGGCGGGGGAGCGGGGCGGGGTGCCCTCTGATCCGGCTGATTACCAGGAACGTGAGGGGGCTGAATGGGCCGGTTAAAAGAACCAGGGTATTTTCTCATCTGAAGGGGCTGAAGGCGGACGTGGCTATGCTCCAGGAGACCCACTTGAAGGTGGCGGACCAGGTTCGTCTGTGGAAGAGGTGGGTGGGGCAGGTTTTTCACTCAGGATTGGACGCGAAGAACCGGGGGGTGGCGATTCTGGTGGGGAAGAGGGTGGCGTTCGAGGTGGCTGAGGTGGTGTCGGACAAAGAGGGTAGATATATTATGGTGAAGGGTAGGCTGCAGGGAGAGAAGGTGGTACTGGTTAATGTATATGCCCCGAATTGGGATGATGCCGGCTTCATGAGGCGCTTGTTGGGCCGCATTCCGGACCTGGAGGCAGGGGGCCTGATCATGGGGGGAGACTGTAACACAGTGCTGGATCCCCCACTGGACCGGTCCAATTCAAGGATGGGTAGGAGACCGGCGGCGGCCGAAGTGCTGAGGGGGTTTATGGACCAGATGGGAGGGGTGGATCCCTGGAGGTTTGGGAGGCCGAGAGCGCGGGAGTATTCCTTTTTCTCCCATGTCCATAGGGTCTATTCCCGAATAGATTTTTTCGTCCTGAGCAGGGGATTGATCCCGAAGGTGCAGGATGCAGAGTATTCGGCCATAGCGATTTCAGACCATGCTCCGCACTGGGTTGATCTGGAGATGGGGGAGGCGCGGGACCAGCGCCCGCTCTGGCGCCTGGATGTGGGGATGCTGGCTGATGAGGAGGTGTGTAGGAGGGTCCGGGGAAGTATTGAGGGGTATCTGGATACCAACGACACGGGGGAGGTCCGGGTGGGAATGGTCTGGGAGGCTCTGAAAGCAGTGATCCGGGGGGAGCTGATCTCCATCCGGGCCCATAGGGAAAGGAGGGAGAGGAAGGAGAGGGAGAGACTGGTGAGGGAGCTCCTGGATGTGGACAGGAGATACGCGGAGGCACCGGAGGAGGGGTTGCTGGGGGAACGGCGTAGTTTGCAGGCCAAATTTGACTTGTTGACCACCAGAAAGGCGGAGACACAGTGGAGGAGGTCGCAGGGCACGGTATATGAGTATGGGGAGAAGGCGAGCAGGATGTTGGCGCATCAGCTCCGCCGGCGAGATGCGGCTAGGGAAATTGGTGGAGTGACGGATAGGGGTGGGAATGTAGTGCAGAAGGGGACAGAAGTAAATGGGGTCTTTAGGGACTTCTACGAGGTACTGTACCGGTCAGAACCTCCGATGGGGAGAGGGGGGATGGAGAGCTTCATGAACAGGCTATGTTTCCCAAGGGTTCAAGAGGAGCTGGTAGAGGGGCTGGAGGCGCCGATAGAATTGGAGGAGCTAGTCAGGGGGATTGGACAAATGCAGTCAGGTAAGGCGCCGGGGCCGGACGGGTTCCCGGTGGAATTTTATAAAAAGTATGCGGATCTGGTGGGCCCCCTGTTGGTGCGAGCTTTCAATGAGGCATGGGAGGGGGGGGCTTTGCCCCCGACGATGTCGCGGGCACTGATCTCTCTGATCCTAAAGCGGGATAAGGACCCCTTGCAGTGTGGATCATACAGGCCTATCTCGCTCCTCAATGTTGACGCTAAGTTGCTGGCGAAGATCCTGGCCACCAGGATAGAGGACTGTGTGCCAGGGGTGATACACAAGGATCAGACAGGATTTGTCAAGGGACGGCAGCTCAACACGAATGTGCGGAGACTGCTAAATGTTATTATGATGCCGGCAGTGGAGGCGGAGGCGGAGATAGTGGTGGCGCTGGATGCGGAGAAAACGTTTGATAGAGTTCAGTGGGGGTATCTGTGGGAGGTGCTGGAGCGGTTCGGATTCGGGGAGGGATTCATCAAATGGGTGAGGTTGCTCTACAAGGCCCCGATGGCAAGTGTAGTTACCAATGGAAGGAGATCAGAGTACTTCAGGCTCTACCGTGGGACCAGGCAGGGGTGCCCCCTGTCCCCCTGCTCTTTGCACTGGCGATTGAACCTTTGGCTATGGCATTGAGGGAGTCAGGGAGATGGAGGGGTCTGGTGCGGGGTGGGGAGGAACATCGTGTATCGCTGTATGCGGACGACCTGCTGTTGTATGTGGCGGACCCAGAGGGGGGAATGCCGGGGGTGATGGAGCTGTTAGCGGAATTTGGGGGATTCTCGGGCTATAAGTTAAATTTAGGCAAGAGTGAGGTATTTGTAGTACACCCGTGTGATCAGGAGGAGGGAATTGGGAGACTCCCATTTAAGAGGGCAGTGAAGAGTTTCAGATACCTGGGGGTGCAGGTGGCCAGGAGTTGGGGGACTCTCCATAAGCTTAATTTTACCAGGCTGGTGGAGCAGATGGAGGAGGAATTTAAAAGGTGGGACATGGTGCCGCTATCGTTGGCGGGTAGAGTGCAGTCCGTCAAAATGACGGTTCTCCCGAGGTTCTTGTTCCTTTTTCAGTGTTTGCCCATCTTTATCCCTAGGGCCTTTTTTAGAAGGGTGACTCGCAGCATCATGAGCTTTGTTTGGGCGCATGGGACCCCGAGGGTGAAGAGGGTCTTCTTGGAGTGGGGTAGAGATGAGGGGGGGCTGGTGTTACCCAATCTCTCGGGGTATTATTGGGCGGCCAATGTGCCGATGGTGCGCAAGTGGGTAATGGCGTCCTGTGGAGATACAAGCCTGGGGGCCCTGGTAACGGCGCCATGGCCGCTCCCTCCTACGAGGTATACCACGAGTCCGGTGGTGGCGGCTACCCTCAAGATTTGGGGGCAGTGGAGGCGACATAGGGGAGAAGTGGGGGGCTCGATGGAGGCTCCGTTAAGGGGGAACCATAGGTTCGTCCCGGGGAACATTGATGGGGGATTTCAGGGTTGGCACAGAGCGGGCATCAGACAGCTGAGGGACCTGTTTATTGATGGGAGGTTTGCGAGTCTGGGGGAGTTGGAGGAGAAATTTGGGCTCCCCCGGGGAACATGTTCAGGTATCTGCAGGTAAAGGCATTTGCTAGGCGGCAGGTGGAGGGATTCCCTTCGCTTCCCGCGAGGGGGGTGAGTGACAGGGTGCTTTCGGGGGTCTGGGTCGGAGAGGGGAAGATATCTGATATCTACAAGGTTATGCAGGAGGCGGAGGAGGCGTCAGTAGAGGAGCTGAAAGCTAAGTGGGAGGGGGAACTGGGGGAACAGATCGAAGACGGGACATGGGCTGATGCCCTGGAGAGGGTTAATTCTTCCTCCTCGTGTGCGCGGCTTAGCCTCATCCAATTCAAGGTGCTGCATAGGGCCCACATGACTGGGACGAGGATGAGTAGGTTCTTTGGGGGTGAAGACAGGTGTGTCAGGTGTTCGGGGAGTCCAGCGAACCATGCCCATATGTTCTGGGCATGCCAGGCACTGGAGGAGTTCTGGAAGGGGGTGGCGAGGACGGTGTCGAGGGTGGTGGGATCCAGGGTCAAGCCAGGATGGGGACTCGCGATTTTTGGGGTTGGGGTGGAGCCGGGAGTGCAGGAGGTGAAAGAGGCCGGTGTGCTGGCCTTTGCGTCCCTAGTAGCCCGGCGAAGGATCATGCTACAATGGAAGGATGCGAGGCCCCCAAGCGTGGAGACCTGGATCAATGACATGGCGGTTTTCATTAAGCTAGAGAAGGTCAAATTCGCCCTGAGAGGGTCGGTACAAGGGTTCTTTAGGCGGTGGCAACCTTTTCTCGACTTTCTGGCTCAACGATAGGGTACAGGGACAGTAACAGCAGCAACCCGGGGAGGGGAAGGGGGGAGGGAGGGGGGGGGGGGGGGGGGGGGGGGGGGGGGGGGACAATGACTATGATTGTTTATTTAATTTTAATATATTTTAAAGTTCTTCTGTTGTTCATTGGGGTTGGGGGGGGTGGGGGGATGGGATACATGCGTCGATACGGTCTGGGGTGTCACAGTTATTATGGGTTATTTTGTTGCATTTCATTGTTTGTCGTTATGTTTTATATTTTCTGTAAAAAATTCCAATAAAAATTATATTTAAAAAAAAAAGAAAATAAATTATTATTTAAGTGAATTAACAGCCCAATTCGAAGTATGTGGAATTATTTTTCATGAAAATAAATTATTATTTAAGTGAATTAATTGTAAATGAAAAGGTTGAGTAAAGGCTTGTTATCAGACATAATGAGAACAAATGGTTGAGGTCGGAGTCAATTAAATTCGATCTTAACACAAGAGCAAGAAAGTGAGTTGTTTTTTAATGCAAAAGTTTGCCGAAGTGAAACTCCATAAACTGCAGAACTCGCGCACAAAATGCTAACTCGGATTTTCTGTTTCAGAACGTAGGTTGTGATTATGAAATTGATTCCAATGCGCTCGAGGATCGCTGCGGAGTCTGTCAGGGAAACGGGTCCACCTGCAAGACAGTAAAGAAGACATTTGATAAAACCGAAGGCCTGGGTAAGATTGGTCTGTGCTTTCAACAAAAACGGGTAATGATATAGCAGCTTTCCCATCCCGAGTATAATCAAACAAGATTTGTCAATGAGCCACAAGTGGAGATGGTAGTAGAACAGGTGATCAAATGCTTGATCAAAGAGTTAGGCAGTAAGGAGCATCTTGAAGGAGAGAGAGGTTGAGAGGTCGAGGATGGCAATTCCAGAGTTTGGGCTGGGGTAGCTGAAGCCATGCCCATCAATCATGGGGCGAAGGAAGTGAGAGATGCTGGAACGTAGGAGGCTTAGGGGTGATCTTGTCGAGGTCTATAAAGTAATGAGGGGTGTAGATAAGGTAGATGGTCAACATCTTTTCTCAATGGTAGAGGAGTCTGAAACAAGAGGGCATAGGTTTAAGGTGAGAGGGGAGTGATACAAAAGGGTCCAGAAGGGAAATTCTTTCATACAGAGGGTGGTGAGTGTTTGGAACGAGCTGCCAGAGGCAGTGATAGAGGCGGCTACAATTTTTGTCTTTTAAAAAAAGAAATTTAGAGTACCCAAATATTTTCTTCCAAGTAAGGGGCAATTTAGCGTGGCCAATCCACCTAACCAGCACATCTTTGGGTTGTGGGGGTTGAAACCCACGCAGGCACGGGGAGAATGTGCAAACTCCACACGGACAGTGACCCAGAGCCGGGATCGAACCCGGGTCCTCAGCGCCGTAGGCAGCAGTGCTAACCACTGCGCCACCGTGTCGCCCAGCAGTTTTGTCTATTAAAAAGCTTTTGGATAGTTATATGGGTAAGATGGGTGTAGAGGGATATGGGCCAAATGCGGGCATTTGGGACCAGCTTGGTGGTAAAAACTGGGCGGCATGGAGAGGTTGGGCCGAAGGGCCTGTTTCCATGCTGTCAACCTCCGTGACTCTTATGTTCGGGAGGCCACAGCTGGTGAGATGCTGACATCCGAGGGATTTGTAGGGGCTGCAGGCTGAAGGAATTCCAACACAAGGATGAGAATTTCTCAATTGAAGCATTCAGGGATTGGGTCAGTGTAAAGCAGTGGGCGCTGGGGGGGGGGGGGGGGGGGGGGGGGGGGGGGGGTGATGGGACGAGGTGCAAGCTGGGGTACGGGCAGCAAGGTTTCGGATGTTTACTTCCCCAAACCATGTGACAACCCATTCTCAATATTCTGCTAAATCTCAGCGACATCCATTCATGGGTTTGGCATAGAGCCTTTGACCTTCTCAAGTTCTTGATTCAACCTCTTCCCATACAGGGTAACTGATTGTGGTCTTAAAGGGACAGGCTAGATTAACCCAATCTCTGATTTGCATCTAAACTCACAACCATGCACCTGTCAACAGATTGCTAGAATGTTCCCGGTTGGAAATATTTAATAAACTAGGCCAGTATTCCCTGGAATGTAGGGTTAAAGTGTGATTTAACTGAGAGATTTTGCAATTTGACAGGAATTGATCGGGTAGTTAGAGATTTCCCGATGGTGAAAGAATCTCGGACAGGGGGTCATGACCTGATGCTGGGCCATGCAGGAGAAAAGTTGGGAAATTCCTGTTCATTCTAAGAGTGATAAAGTCTGGAACTGTCTCCCTTACAAAGCAATAGATGCTGGAGGTCAGTGAATAATTTTAAATCTGAGATTGACGGGCAAGGGTGTAAAAGATCAGGGAGCCAAGGCAGGTGGAAGGAGTTCTGATAAAGATCCACCATGATATTGAGTGATGGAACAGGATCAAGGGGTTGAATGGCCTGATTGGCCTCTCCCTGTGACCACAGAGGATGAAAAACGAAAAGGACTCGGTTGTTCCGATGGTTCTGTCTTTCGGAGCAGCGGGTAGCTGGAATTCCCCAGGTTCTGCATTTTGTCAAGTTAGGCAGCCATGCGATAAAAGGACAGAGGATCCGGGGAAGAGAATATTAGTCCCTGATTCAACCTTTGGAAAGGTCCCCCCCCCCCCCCCCCCCCCCCCCCCCCAGAACTGCCTCCTCTCGTTTGGTTTTGCTTCAAGTTGGATCGTAGATTATCTAGTTTTGGAAGAACTGAATATTTTATCTATTCTTAAATCAATGCTGATTGAAATTGTCAATTTTTCATTCTAGCTGCCTGTAAAGCTTTGCATACTTCTGACTCTTATTGGTTTCTATATTATACAGACAATTTTCACAGGAATTGTTATCTGAGTGGCGTCTTTTAAATAAAATTCAGTTAATCACACACAGCAGCAGGGTAATTGGCTTTCAACAAGCAAGTACAAAGTGAATTTCCAAACGTAAATCAATATGAACGTGTCTGCTTTGAACGCCCAAATTGGTTTGCCGGCAGCCGTGTTGGAAACTGGTCTAAACCGATGAGGTTCGACATGAAGTGACTTTGACAAGTTATTAATGGACACAAGTCCACACCATGGGAGAGGAGAGATTTATTTCTGACTGGATGTCGCAACTCTTCCTCAATGTCAATAATATAATAATCTTTATTGTCACAAGTAGGCTTACATTTAAAAAAAAATTTAGAGTACCCAATTCGTTTTTTTCCAATTAAGGGGCAATTTAGTGTGGCCAATCCACCTACACCTATACCTACCCTACTCTTTGGGTTGTGGGGGCGAAACCCACGCAGACACGGGGAGAATGTGCAAACTCCACACGGACAGTGACCCAGAGCCGGGATCGAACCTGGGACCTCGGTGCCGTGAGGCTGCAGGGCTAACCCACTGCCCCACCGTGTTGCCCCACAAGTAGGCTTACATTAACACTGCAAGGAGGATACTGTGAAAATCCCCTAGTCGCCACATTCCAGCGCCTGTTCGGGTACACAGAGGGAGAATTCAGAATGTCCAATTCACCTAACAAGCACGTCTTTTGAGACTTGTGAAATTAAAAATGAAATGAAAATCGCTTATTGTCACGAGTAGGCTTCAATGAAGTTACTGTGAAAAGCCCCTAGTCGCCACATTCCGGCGCCTGTCCGGGGAGGCTGGTACGGGAATTGAACCGTGCTGCTGGCCTGCTTAGTCTGCTTTAAAAGCCAGCGATTTAGCTCAGTGAGCTAAACCAGCCCCTGTGGGAGGAAACCGGAGCACCCGGAGGAAACCCACGCAGACACGGGAAGAACGTGCAGGCTCCGCACAGACAGTGACCCGAGGCTGGAATCGCACCCGGGTCCGTGGCGCTGTGAAGCAACAGTGCTAACCACTTTTATTATTATTATTATATTATTTTTATTAGCTGTAGAAATTATGGAAATGGGAGAAAATCTGTTTGACCCTGCCGTGATGTTAGAGGTTGTGATGAAACCTCCAGGACTATATCCAACTATCGTTGCAACCTGAGATGTATGATGGAACTAACGCTGTACCCTGACTTAGTTGTGTTCTCATCCATAGGTTATGTAGACATTGGGCTAATTCCTGAAGGTGCCCGTGAGATTCGAATCGAAGAGGTTGCTGAAGCAGGAAACTTCCTTGCCTTGCGGAGCGATGACCCCGAGAAGTATTTTTTGAATGGTGGCTGGATAATCCAGTGGAATGGAGACTACAAGGTGGCTGGGACAACTTTCACTTATGAACGAAATGGGAATCTGGAGAACCTCACATCACCAGGTCCCACCAAGGAACCAGTGTGGATTCAGGTAATTCTGCAACTTCCTCGTGACTTTAGTCACCTTGAGCAAATTTCCTCTCGGCCTTTGCTGCTCTAAGGAGAAAACCCCCCCAGCTCCTCATCGTAACTGTAAACTTCATCGTAACTGTAAACTTCATCGTAACTGTAAACTTCATCGTAACTGTAAACTTCATCGTAACTGTAAACTTCATCGTAACTGTAAACTTCATCGTAACTGTAAACTTCATCGTAGCTGTAAACCTTCATCAGTATTCCAGCTGGGGCTGAACTGGGGCGAAATTCTCCGACCCCCCCAGCAGGGTCGGAGAATCGCCTGGGGCCGCCGAAAATCCCACCCCCCGCCATGGCAGAGATTTTCCGCCACCCGGGAAGTGGCGGTGGCGGGAATCTCGCCACTCCGATCGGAGAGGCCCCTGCGGTGATTCTCCAGCCCGGATGGGCCGAAGTCCTGCCGCTGGGAGGCCTCTCCCGCCGCCGAGGTTTGAACCACCTCTGGAACGGCAGGATCAGCGGCGCGAGCAGGCCCCCGGGGTCCTGGGGGGGGGCGATTGAACCCCGGGGGGTGCCCCCACGGTGGCCTGGCCCACGATCGGGGCCTCCCGCTCAGACTCCGGGCCAGTGCCCTGGGTGCACTATTTCTCCTCCACGGCCGCCACAGCCTCCGCCATGGCGGAAGCGGAAGAGAACCCCACATCGCGCATGCGCCGACCGGCGAAAGCCTTTCGGCCAGCCCCGCTGCCGGGGGCGCCGGTTTTTTTGCGGCAGTCTTCTGGTGCCAACCGCTCCGGCGCGGGGCTGGCCAAAGGTGGGGAGGCCCAACCCCTGAGTGGTTCGCGCCACTCCTCTACTCCGGGACCCTCCGTCACGCCGGGTAGGGGAGAATGCCGCCCCTGGTGTTTGAAAAATGAAAATGAAATGAAAATCGCTTATTGTCACAAGTAGGCTTCAAATGAAATTACTGTGAAAAGCCCCTAGTCGCCACATTCCGGCGCCTACTCGGGGAGGCTGTTACGGGAGGCTGGTTGAGCATGATTTCCTGTTTTTTCTGCTATACACCGCTATTTATAAAGCCCAGGATCCCATCCTCTTTATTGAACCTAAGGCCAGACATAGACAGCAGCGAGAGAGAAAACATTTATCTGATTGAAGTGGGCTGGTCTGGGAACCTGCTCTTTGTTAAACAGCTGCTGTTTTCGCCGACTTAGTAGCCAGTCATTATTCCAGAAATTCAGTGCAAGTGAAACTCTTTCAGATGTTGTTGTCAGATTCATAAATGTGAGTTGCTTATTCTTCCATGCAACGCAGAGGGCGCGATTCTCCGCCCCCCACGCCGGGTGGGAGAATAGCGTGAGGGCCTCCCGACATTTTTCACGCCCTCCCGCTATTCTCCCACCCCCCCCACCACGCTCGACACACGCCCCGAATTGGTCGCCAAGGCCGCACGTCAAGCGTCACGGTGGCTGACGCGGCCGATGACGTCAGCCGCGCATGCGCAGTTGGCGTCTTTCTCCTCAGCCGCCCGGTAAGACGTGGCGGCTTGGGTTACGGGTATAGGGTGGATATGTGGGTTTGAGTAGGGTGATCATTGTTCGGCACAACATTGAGGGCCGAAGGGCCTGTTCTGTGCTGTACTGTTCTATATATCTATCTATCCTCCCTGGTACAAACCGGTGGTTCCCCCCGTATCGGGGACCAAATTGAGGCCTTCACCTCCCCCCATGCCTCCTCCACTGCCCCCAGATTTTGAGGGTAGCTACCACTACTGGACTCGTAGAGTACCTTGCCGGGGGGAGAGGCAACGGGGCCGTCACCAGCGCCCCCAAACTCATGCCCACACAGGACGCTGCCTCCATCCTCTTCCATGCAGCTCCCTCCCCCTCCTTCACCCACCGACGAATCATTGCCACATTTGCGGCTCAGTAATACCCACACAGGTTGGGCAACGCCAGCCCACCCACCTCCCTGCCTCCCTCTAAGAATACCCTCCTCACTCTCGGGGTCTTCTGTGCCCACACGAACCCCAAGATGCTCCTATTAACCCTCCTAAAGAAAGCCTTCGGAATCATGATGGGTAAACACTGGAAAAGAAACAAAAACCTCGGGAGCACCGTCATCTTAACCGACTGGACCCTGCCCACTAGGGAGAGTAGTAACACATCCCACCTCCTAAACTCCTCCTCCATCTGCTCCACCAGCCTCATAAAGTTTAACCTATGCAGGGCCCCCCAGCTCCTGGCTATCGGGACTCCCAGGTATCTGAAGCTCCTCTCCGCCCTTTTCAGCGGGAGCTCCCCTATCTCTCTCTCCTGGTCCCCCATGTGCACCACAAACAGTTCACTCTTCCCCACGTTGAGCTTATAGCCGGGCAAGTCACCAAACTCCCCCAGGATCCTCATCACCTCTGGCATCCCCCCCGCCAGGTCCGCAATATACAGCAGTAAATCAGTAAATCGTCCGCGTACAGCAACAGCCAGTGCTCCTCCCCCCCCCCCTCACAATCCCCCTCCAGTCCCTCGATTCCTTCAGTACCATGGCCAGGGGTTCAATCGCTAACGCGAAGAGCAGGGGAGACAAGGCCTCATCCCCCGGGACAGCCG